>NC_056725.1:1395015398-1395081521 GCF_019279795.1 Protopterus annectens
AGCAATCCGAAAGCTTAGAAATAAAATATTTTGGAACATGCTTGCTGAGTATGACCTGCTGCTATCAATTGGCTGCCTACTGAAGTGACAATCAACCTAGGCTGTAGAAGTGTTTTTCTTAAATGAAATAACCAAGGGGTTGGAGACCAAAACAATACCAATGTTGACTTGCAGGGTATGCCCATTATGATATGCTACTTTAAAATGCATACCTGGTTAAATGTAAACCTAAGCTATAGCATTGGTTTTTTACATAAAACAACCAAGGGGATGGAGACAGAAACAATACCAACATTGACCTGCAAGGTGTGTACATTATGAACTAATGCTATCAAATTGGTACCTGCTTAAGAGTCAGTCAACTTAAGCTAAAACAGTGTTTTTATTAACATATCCATGCTATGTGAAGCAAGTGAAACACCAATGTTCAACTAAAAGCTATGCCATGCAGTCTACAAACAGCAGTGCTAAGACTGTCACTACAGACACCCAATCACTCTGTGAATAGGCAGGCTGTAGATAACAAACAAAACATCAGAAAACACAACCAGCATGTACCAGTGTACAAAACCATGCATCATAAACAATAGTCACAACACTTACACTTGCATATAAAACATTCACCTTGCAATTGGTGTGTCACATACACACAACAAACTGTCATTTAGGTTGCGGTTGTTTTGTTAAAAAAATGTGTGCTGACAAAATGGATCAAAAATACAAAATATAGCAACATTACTTTTTGCATTACCACAAGTACCATTTCTACCCTGTTGACTTGCAGAAAAGCCAGGAACTTTAGACATGTGGCTGTCTTTTTTTTTTTTTTTTTGCATGAAGCCCTTATATATAAGGAGACAGGTTCAAAGCATAAGAAATGATATAAGAAAATATTCAAAAAATCAGGTCCCCTGAGTTTAGGATTTATACTAGGCATTATAAGTTTTATACACAGTTAAAATGACAGCTACCATTTGCTGATTTCACTTATTTTACTGATGAATGATGGGTATTCCTGCATTCTAATCAATAAACATGTAATTTTGTAAAATACAGGCCTGAAATCAGTGCATCTCAGTTCATAATATAGTTGAAATATTTAACATATCCCTCTCCCTCCGCTGCTCAATGCATATCGCTCTGTTCCAAGTGCGGTCCTCATCATCTGAAATTTAAAAAAAGTTATTTAAAAAAATGTTCCCCAAATAACAAGGATAAACATTTTACCACAGACTTTGTTCACCATCATTCTAAAGAAAATTAGTTTAGCGCAATACTCAACTGACGCTGCAACATGCAGGCATTAACATTCTTGAGCACAGGAGATTCAAACCTACAGAGGCAACTTACAGCCAAACCCTAGCTTCGAGACCTATCTGTCCACCTGACACATTTTAACTGCAAGAGCATCTTTTCCAGGCAATGAAGATTTAATGTTATGACATCATCCGGATGGGGGATGGTCTACTATGAATGATTTTGGCATAGAATTGCAAACTATGAACATGTGCTACTCATGTAGCAAAACTGTTTGCAGATTACATTCATGTCAGCACTGTTCTGAAAAAATAACTAATTGAAATAGTATTTTCGCCAGTGTGACAGTGTGATGTAACATACAGCTTCTGTGAACAGAACCATACGTGTTGCTGTACATTATGGACACCCTAGAATTTTCACTATGTGTTACTTCAAACCTCCAGGAAAAGAGGCCCATGGGATATATGCAAATGATCCCTTAAGAACATCAAGTGTTTCAGCTATATGGCTTCTGAATGTCCTTGATGCATAAGCGGACTGTTTGGCTATACTTTAGAAACACTGGGTCTTTAAACCCAGCTGATGTCCATAACCATTAATGTGTCTGCAAAATATCCCGACTAACAATCAAAACCAAAAAGTAAAAAGTTTACACAGACAAACCAATTAGTAAAATCGGCAAGAAAAACCTAGCCATGCTAGAGTTTTCACAGTGTGATACTGTAAAACACATACGAAGGTCAAAACGTGCATGCCCACAGCTAGTGGCATTTGGCTTTGCTGACCTGAATCTGTCCATAAAAACTTAAAAAGGAAAAAGTCAGGGGTATTCAGAAGCCATATAGCTAAAATACTTGATGTCCTTAAGGGATCATTTGCATATATTCCATGGGCCTCTACTCCAGGAGGTTTAAGGTATCACACAGTGAAAACTCTAGCATGGCTAAGTTTTTTCTGTAATGTTTACTAATTGGTTTGTCTGTGTGACCTTTTTACTTTTTGGTTTTATCCATTATGGACACAGAAAGGTGTAGGTGAGGATCATTATTCCTTGCGAAATTGCACATCACTAGTTAAATGCATCTTCTCTGCCCTGCACACTGTTAGTGTGCTCATCACGGTTCCTAAGAATTAGAGGTTGAGTCTGTTCTACTATTGACTTCAGTATTTCATGACAAAACTGTCCGTAGAATTTTAAACGGAAAACAATATTAACCTCCTAAATTGCTCAGACATATAACAGGCTTTATCATAATGTACTGGCACTGCTGTTAAATAGTTGATGTTAATGGAATGTTATGGATTACAGATATATCAGTAGAAATGCTACGAATAACTGAATTATTCACAATAATGCTCAGATTCTACATTAATATCAGTAGGTGTAAAATGCTTTGCTAAAATAATGCTATGGGTATAAGAAATCGGTGTAATAGTTTAAGACATACGTGTCCCATTTCAAGACTTGAACACACAGCACACAAAATTCAGACATACTGACCTGCACCCTTGCAAACTGAGCTAACACTCAGCACATTACTTAGCACCAAACAGGTACTGCTTTTCAAACACTGTTGTTCAACAACTGACGTTATCAAGCTGATTATGGCATTATTCACAGAAAGACTAGATCAGTGAGTCATCATCATGAACAACATAAACCTTAATATAAAGTATTGCAATATATTTTTTAAAAAAAACAATATGGGTGAAGTTAACCAAGGTACCAGGTTCCCCTATGTGGTTTGGAACTCACAACACACCAAAATTTAGACGTGGTAGCCAGTTGCTTTACAAACCAAGCTAGCATTCAATTAGGCTTGCATTGTAGAAAACAGGTACTGCATGTGTTTCTTATAAATGCTGTGATAAATGACAGAATATGGAAAATGCATACAGTTTTAACACCTTTCATAGTGAAGACAAAACAACTATCAATACATAACTCAAAAGTATGTTTAACCAATGGTATGGCATTAATTTTTACATTAAATAAACATGTTTGTGTGCTTGAGTAGCAGGAATGATGCAAATAAATCATATACATGTTTGTCTTCCACCTTGTAATGGTTCTATATGTGATATGGTGGTACTATAAAGAAAACATATGGAATGTGCAGTCATCCACGACCTAGGTGCTGTAGGCATTAGTGATGCATGAGGACAATGGCTATTTGAAATGATTTAGTTGTATGTTGTAAAAATATGTACAGCTTCAAAATACTTAGTTATGGTTATTATTTAATTATGAAATGCACAACATGGGTATCAAACCCATATTCAAGAAGACCTTAAGTACAATATCAACTAAATGATCTACACAAGCTAATTACCACAGCCAATAAAACACACTTATAAAAACATCTATATGATATATATCAGCTGAATAGTGGAACTATAACGGAAAACTACAAAATGCGCAGTCATCCGCTGCCTAGGTGCTATAGGTGTCAGTGATACATGAGGACAGTGGCTATGTGATAAAAAACATGTACATCTTCAAAGGACATACTTACAGATATTACTCAATTATTATTTAAAATAACACCATGGGTATCAAACCCATAGTCAAGAGGACAGTAACTACAAAGTGCACTGAATTATCCCCATGAGCTAATTCAGATATTTTTATAAAAAATGTATATGATATATATATGGGTGAAATAAATATATGTAAAATCTGTAGGAATACTAAGGAATATGTAGAATATTGGTACTTAGTGTAGGGATCTACAAGCTGCCTCCACAGTTTGTTGACCCTCCTTCGAAGCTTGGCTGCATCCCTCTGATGCAGGTTATCATAACGGTGACAAACCTGCACTCCAGTGTGGCAGATCCCCATCTTCACCTGATGCTCCCTTGCAATCTTGTTCCACACGATCATAGAGAAGTTCCTGAGGCTGGCTCTCATCATATACTCCAATCTGGCATAGACCATCAACATCTGGATCATCTCCTCGTCAGTCCAATTGGGCGCATGGACACATCTCAGCCTTCTCGAAGTCAGCATCATGATTTTCAATTATTGGAAATCTAAAAAACACAAAAACAGAGAAATGCCAACTGAGGTACCACTCAGTTCACAGTTAGCAATGGTATGATCAGTAAATGTATCAAAATCAATAACTGAAAGTGGCACTGATGTCATGTTCTAAGATTCTTGGAAGATAATGGGCACATGCCACACGTGGTTCCATTTATCAATATCTGTTGGGTTTTTTATGTGGTGCACCTGGTTGTTTTGGCATATAATGGTAATTTACATGAATGTGAGTGAATGGGATTACAAACTTGAATTTTAATTAACCTCATTAATTATGCATGGTGCAAATGGTACTCAAAGCAGTGCACACACAAGGTGCACTTTGATTCTGTGAGTCTGAGTGAAAGGTGTATTGGCACCTGGTAGAATTTCTGTAGTGATAATTAGTGCATCTCTTAAAGTTATTCATTTTAAAAGGCAATGTTTAAGATTGTGTTTAATCAAAATGTTAATTTTAACAGAAGTTGTTAAAAGCTCTTAGATTTATTTATTCTGGAAATGTTTGGATCCAGGTATTGTTCCTCTAAATTTTGGGGTTCAGTCACATATGTAGTTGTATAGACCACTGCAAAGTATAACAGTGAATGGAGGAATATTTACAGATCATCCACAATTATTACTGCTAATTCCTTGCACTCTGTGGTCTAACTACAGAAATCTATGGATTACAACAGTATCTATATCTAGTATGTGATGTTGCGGAAATTTCTTAAATCATGACTACTAAAACAGTGTTAGGCCATGTTCTGTTGCTGTTACAGATATTTCTTCAATGATGCTTCTTAACAAAGGTGTTATTAGGACTGTCTCAGTTTACTATGGCTCAGTACTACCTATGGATCCTGAGGTATTCTGACATATTCTGTAAGTTGTTTAGTTGTCAATGTAGTATTTTAATGTAAATGCAAGCAGACTGTGATGGCATGATGTTGTTGTCTTTGGACCTCTCTTCAACATATGTATAATGACAGGCTTTCTAATCCCAGTCACAAACTTTTTAGATATTACAAGTTATGTTGATTTTACAGATGTTGCATGAAGCCAGTGTTGATACTTTTCACATGTCATGTTAGTATTTCTCACAGATAGTGTTATACAAATGTTTGTATTGCTCTGGAATGCATATTATTTATTTTGACATATCCTGTTCATTGAATCAAATGCATAAATGTGCTCATTCATGAGTATTATCAAGTGTGTATCAATGTTTTCCAGATGACCAACCATCCTAAGGGTGACAACATTTCCCCCCAAGAAAATGACATCATAATTAATGCTCTCCGCCAACATGGAAGTAGACTTCTAGGCTGCTCAGTGGATACTGTGTGGAGAAATGAAATCTGAACAGACCTCACCAACATGTTAATTCTAGCTGGAGATCACAACCAATCATGTGAGGCCTGTAGACATCACTGCTCGGACATGTTTCTTTGTCCAGCTAACAGAGTGACACATTATGAGAGGTCCAGGGATGCCACCAGTGGAGGCCCACCACTGACACCCTGATGACATTAATTTTTTTTTTTGGTCTCACTGCTTAGGGCAAGATGACAGCTACAAATCCCTGGTGGTGGGATTGAAGCTGGGTTAAAATATGGACATCTATGTATCCATGTTCAGTACAGGGATGAGTACTGTGACACTCACTGCATTATTGCTTCAGCATGCATATACTGCATTATTGCTTCAGCATGCATATTCATGTATTCCTGTGCTTGATTTACAGCAGCAGAGATGAGCCATGAACACACTTCCACACAAAGTGAGGATGATGAAAGTACATATAATTGCATGCATTGGTAGGTCAGAGTTACAGACAGAGCAGTGCAAACTACAGTTGTAATGTATTTTGCATTAATATTCACAGGTTTATCTACTTCAGCCCTACAGCAGGGAACAGCAGGTGGGTATCTATATACAGTTGTGATGCACACTACCTTGTTAGTGCCCACAACTCATTTAATGGCACTGCTGTTTACCGTTACATTGTTGTTTCCTAACATTGAACACTACAGGTACAGCCAGTGGAGGGAAAAGTCATGCGTTATCAAGGGCAGAAAGACCAAGTATCTTACAGTACATTATCAGAGCTTTCAACAATGTTTAGCACACATGATGACTGACATCTTTGTCAATATTTGTCAATGCAGGGCCTTCTAGTGTACAATTGCAATGCCCATCATTTGAGTATTTGCATCCCATATTACTGTGTTGTATATGTGATGGTGTTGTTATTAGTTTTGGTAACTACATGACTGTGCTGCATTTCTCTTTACTTTCTCACTGCAGGATCCACAGAACAAACCACAATCTCTGCAAAGTAAGAGTCTTCAAGTGGACATACGAGTGGTATGTGTATGTCACACATTCTGTGCACATACGAGTGGTATATGTATGTCACACATTCTGTGCACATACAAGTGGTATATATATATATGTCACACATTCTGTGCAAATATGAGTGGTATATGTATGTCACACGTTCTGTGCACATATGAGTGGTATATGTATGTCACACATTCTGTGCACATACGAGTGGCATATGTATGCCACACATTCTGTGCATATAGGCATGGTATATGTATGTCACACATTCAGTATTTTTTAAGTGTGTTCACCTGGTAAATGTTGTGAAATATGTGATCCTTGATGTCTTATTTTCCCAACACTAGTTGAAGTTCAACAAAGTGGTTCAACAACAACATTCCATGAGTGCTTGCCAGGTGTGTTATGTTTTTATGCATCACATATGTCATGCATGTTGGCCATGTTAATAGATTATACAGTTATAGTCTGTACATTCTGTGAAATGTGCATACAGTAGATGGCAAATGAAGTCAGAAGTTATTTGTAACATTGCAGTGAAATATATATGCCAATTGTCTTTTATATTCATCATGTGATGTAGGGACATTGTCCTGATCTGCATTTTTGTATCTTGTAGCACAACTGTCTTTATCATCCAGCAGCCCATCCAGTGACCATGATGTTTTTCATGATGTGTTTCATCATGGAAGTATGGACCCTGATACAGAGGACCTTGAGTTGCTTGGAGAGTCCATCCTTGAAGTTGACATGATTGCTGCATCAGATGTATCCTCAGATGTGGAGGTCCAATTGTCAATGCATTCAGAGGATGATGAAACAGTGGATGTTGAATAGGGTGAGGTTATTGATCAACACATCACAGTTGGGAGCACCGCTACTGGCAGATCCACACATCAACCTTCCCCAGGGTATTGCTGTAGACATAGGCAAGCAGAGTTTGGCCATAACATGTGGCACAGCAGCTATGTGTCATGCATGAAGGGCAAAAGCACAGACAAAGTGTGATTATGGCTGCATGGGTTGCTCAGAATGAGAGTTTGCTAGCTATGGAACAGTTAATGGAAAAATCTGGCCTCTGTGGTACTGGAACAGTGTCATACTACAAATAGGATTTTGTGGTCCGTGACTATGCACAGCAGATTGCAACCTATGAGAGGCAGGCCACCTGTCCACAAAACCACCATTGGCCATTGGGAATCCCTGTCTATGGTCCAACCTGCACAAATGTCAATTGCTGCCACATCTGCTGAGGTCCTGCCAGTCACAAAATCTTTAACCCACAGTCATGCCCTTTCATCTCCACATGGTGATATGCCCCATCTATCTCCTCTGTGGAGCAACCAGGGCAGGATGTGTCTGTGATTGGTTGTGGCAGGATGGACTGTGGTGTGAAATATCAGTGAGGTCAACCAAGACTGTGTTATTGTGTGTCCAAAAATGTAGTCTCATATTACTGCAATAGCACTGTACCATGTATGCTGTTGTACAGATATGTAACTGTAGCACTGATGTGTGCCCCTTATTGTTTAACATACAGTGACAAAACCCAAATGCTTGTGTATGCATACTTTTGTCAGCTGTGCCCTGAGTTGATGTTTTTATTTTTGACACATTTGCATATGTTCATGTTGGAATATGTTATGCTCATGTTATGTGTGATGCTCATTCTGTACATCTAGTGGGTACTTGCCATTAGATGCAATGTGTGTTACTTTTGTGGGGCAAACATGAACATCAGTTTTCAATCTGTGTACTCCTGTACATGTGGCTTGTCTTGACTCAAATGTCTGGGTCAGAAATGCTGTGTAGCCTGGGCCTGCACTAGTGATCACGCCCTACTTTTCCTACACCTGTGACTTCTCTCCCCTATGTTTTCCTGCTCCTCTTCCAATAACTGTGGAATGTCCTCTTCATACATTTGTGGCCCTTGTGGTAGTTAACCCAGACTTGCAACTGGAAGACCACCATGTGTTCAGGTTAGCATGTTGTGCAGCTTGTCACACACCGTTATCATCTGCGTTGCCTTCTCAGGTTTGTATTGCATTGCACCTCCAGATGTGTCCAGACATCTGAACCCAGCTTTCAATACACAAACACATGGTCTATGGTGTTTCAGGTTGTTGTGTGTGCTGTATTGTAGGTCTCCTTTGTATGATTGGATGGTTCTTGGTAAGGGGTCATTAGCCACAGTTCAAGAGGATAAATACAGTCACCTGTTGTGGGGAGTGAAAACACTTTTGTTCAGACTGGATATTGTTGAGAGGGGGATCCTTAACTTATATCCTAGCTGTGTTCCTATACTTACCCAGAAGCAATCCCTCAGGAATTTCACCTTGCTGGAATGCAGCCCTGACCCCACTTTCCCTCCAAATAGCAGCATCATAGACAATTCCAGGGTGTGCTGCCTCAGTGTTTGTTATGCTGCCATCTGTTGCACACACAACTTGGCAGTTGATGGATGGCCATCTGTTTCTGTTTGTATCAGTCTGCTTCTGGATGTACTGGTTTCTTGATAGGCATGTGTTTGCAGTCTATTGCACTGAGTACATGGTGGAAGTTTGTGATGTTGTAGAACTGGTGCATTACATTTCTTCACTCCATAGGTGTGGATGGGAAGTGTGTCAGCCACCTTGCTGCACATTGCTTCCAGGAATTTTTCCAGGATATGTCTGTGATACTCCCACAGCATCCCCCATGTATCTCTGGTATGTCCCAGATGTGAGTATACCCAGGCTGACACACACACTCTTTGGTTTCAAGGGGGAAGGGGGTTTCCTTGCAGGGCCTGCACAGACATGTGTGGGGCACACATGTTACAGACAGCCTGTACCATTTGTCTGTCTAGATGGTATCTGTCATTTATTTGTTGGTTTGACAACTGGTTTAGTTGCAGCCTTGCTCTGACTCTAGCTGGCTGTCTTCCAGGAGGCACAGCCACATCCTCATTTATGACTTGCATCAGTGCTGCCTAGTGCAGTATATTAACAGCAGGTTGCACTGTTATATGTTTTTTTTACAGTTTTGCTATGAATTTCAACATCATCCATAGTATTCGCTTGAATTCCATGGGGTCCATAATGTTTGCACCGAGAATTTCATAAATGGAGTTGACATAGCTGTTTGTCACATTTGAGTTGTGTTGGGTGCACACAGTGTGTTTTGGAATCACACTGACATGCACAGAATCCTTAATTATCCTAAACCGAATACTTATGTAGTTGATCTGCCTTCAGCGTGCGTTCTGGAATCATGTCCACATGAGGTGTGCTGAAGTCTTCCTTCAGCATGCTGCGCTGTCTGCAAACTTTACAGAATCTGGCCATAAATATTAAATAAAGGTGGTGTATTTTTATATATTTTATATTTAGGATATTGCAAAATATAAAGGTTGATTGGCAAAATTGGGATTGTTTGGTGTTTGTCCTTGTATTACTTGAAAAATAAAAGCAGTTATGTTTAAAACTAATATATTGTTTTTGCATATGTAACTGTGTTATTTTAAAGCTGTAAGTTGAGGGGAAATGCACACACACACACACATGTATATATATATATATATATATATATATATATATATATATATATATATATTTTTTTTTTTTTTTTTTGCATTTTATTAGCCAGGTTAACCTTGCTGGGCAGAGCCCAATTTAGGGCCCCCAGAAAAAAATAAATAAATAAGAAAAACATAATCAGTCACAGAAAATAGACAGAGTAACTGATCAAAATATAAAGTTTACAATATATATGATGTAAGACAAACTCAATAACACACATAGCAATAATCTATCTGTACAGATGGCATAGGTAAGTACAAAAATGATTGAAAGTTTAAACAAGAAACAGTGCTGAAATCAATTCTGCAAGAATGTAAAAATAAATAAAACGATATACAAAGTTCCATTATTTGTACAATTGTGGGCCTTTTTAAATCATGTTTATCCTGTCAAGTTGTTTTTCAGGCTGCTGGCTTTGTTTAGTATGTGCACTTCTTTCTTGTTTATGTAGTTTGTTTTCAGACTGTTCTAATTGTGAGATAAGTAAACTGAATAGATCGAGCAAAATAAGTAAATGAAACATTAGACGAAGAAGGAGAGACAGGAAAATGAGTAAAGAATAATAAGTGATAGTGAAAAAGGAAAAAATGAAAACCTGAAAGTGACAGAGCCTGAAATAGAATATCATAGTAGGCTACCATAAGAAAAACAGTACTTTTTTAAAGGATAGAAGTTATGTGTATGGTAAGACAGAATGAAGAATTTAGTGACATATTTATAATGCAAATGGCATCTCTCTCTCTCTCTCTCTCTCTCTCTCATATATATATATATATATATATATATATATATATATATATATATATACATAAATAAATCTGTTTATATATATATATATATATATATATATATATATATATATATATATTTATACAAACACATACATACAGATAAAATGTGCTGTACATTATTATTGTTTAGAATATTAGATTTCATTATATGTATAAATATAAATATAAATATAAATATATGTATACACACACACACACACACACACATCTATATATATATATATATATATATATATATATATATATATATATTACATATAACAAATCTAACTCTCAAGGTGACAAATACTCTCTTGCCAAACTGTACAAAGAACTCTGGACCATGATTAAACCAACAAAAGCCAAATATGTGGTAAAAAGGCAACCTATGTGTAGGATCACCACAAAGTCATTTTTGATTAGGTTAAAAATCTCACAATCAATGCCCAGCACAGTGAAGAGCTAATACTTAATGATATCACATACTCAGGCCAGGAGGACATAGACAATCTAGTAGCAGACAGATTTAGCTCAAGCATCACTCCATCTCCCCTCCCATATTCTCATATCACATACCCACACCTACACCCCTTTCAAATCTCCCAATAACAAGTTCTCAAAGTATTATCTAAGGCCAAGGCCACTATGTCTTTGGGACAAAATAACATTTCAGGCTGCCTACTTATCAACCTGAATCCTGACTGCCCCTACAGAAGCTATTCAGCATCAGCCACAAAACAGGCTTCACCCAGCTGAATGGAAGACAGCAACAGTCATTCTGTTCCACAAATGTGAGGCTTCAGTGGACCTATGTAATTCTAGTCTTATAAGCCTGACCGGTCTCATCTGTAAGGCTATGGAAAGGATCATTATGGAATTAATAAATGAGGATATAGGCAACCTACAGAATATTAATCCAAGTCAGTTTGGATTCATCAAGAGTAGGTCCTGCCTACTTAACTTGGTTGACATTTTCAAAAGAAAAAGTTACTGCAGCACACAACAAGGGTAAAACAGTACACTCTACATATCCAGACCTTGCAAAGGCATTCAACACCATCCCATACTCAGGTATCATAGATACATTCTGTCAGCTAAATTTCAAAGCCTATGTGACAAACCGATTTATAAACAGAACCCAGGAAGTTAGGCTGGACAGTTCCTCCTCTTTCAAAAGATGTTTCACTAGTTGTGCACCCCAGGTTTTAATCGTTGGTCCACTCCTTTTTGGCATGTACTTCTCAGAGGTCAAAGCTAATTTCAATGGTTTGTGCCTGACCATGTTTGCAGATGACTGCAAACTTGATACCATCATAAACTCTCCAGAGGGCACCAAGATGCTCCATGAGGGCCTGTTCCAAGCAAATAGCTGGTATCAAAACTGTAGACTAAAACTAAATGCAAAGAAGTGAATAATCTTATCCTTGAACATGCATGACCCCTCTAGAACTATCTCATTGACAGCATGCCCTTCCAATTCATCTTGCATTCCGGGAACTGGAAACCTGTTTCAACCACTGACCTTAGATCACCACATGTTCACAGTTGTAAGGAAATGTTTTTTTATCACACGGTTTATATTTAATGGTATTGTATCCAACTCCAGGGATGTAATCATTCCATTGTACTCATCACTCATCAGGCTGATCATTATGAATAATGCTCCTTTCAGTATGTACCTGTCCAAACAGTTATCACAATTGAAATGAAAACAATGCCTTATCACAAAAAAAAAAATCAAAGGCCTAAATAGTAAAAATTCCTCTCCCTCATAAATAAGGGAAACATGTTAATGTCCCAACATATCCTTCTTTGACCGATCTCTGTTTTCTTCATATGCAAAATATAAGGGCTTAAAACTATGATGAGAATGTAAGGGTGGGTTTTGTAAGGTTCTTACAGATCACTAGCATAAATAAAACCTATGAACACATACACACGTGTATGAAGCTAAATGACCATCTTAAACACAAATGGTAACTCCTAAAATCATTGACTGCAACTCATCAAAAACATCAATCCATAAAGGATAAAAAAAAAAAACAAACAAAACAAATGTTTTTGCAGGGGGGCAGGCAAGCCCCCTGCACCCTCCATGTGGATGATAATCATAAATACCAACTCTGAGATTGCACTACAGGGGGGAAAGGGCATATTCCCCGATCCCCACTATTCCACAATCTCCAACGTAAACAGCGACCATTTCTTGAACAGCTGATTTTTGATCAGTTGCACCAGCTCCCTTCAGTGAACTCATGATTCATATAGCAAAACTAAAAATATATAAAAATCACAACAATAATTTAAGGAAAAGCCAAACACCATAAACCAAAGAACCTTAAAAACCAATAAAAACAGTCATCATGGCAACACTTTGACTAGTGCTTTCCTCTTTGAAGGCATCAGCAGAAGTACTGGACAGTGTGTCTAAAATAAACCCTTGCTTTGAAGGCTGTCTTTCATTGTTTTTAAGCTAATTCTGCAGTTGTTGTTCAAGAAAAAAAATGTCTATCTAATGCTTTTGCCCACATTCAGACATCTTCAGGCTATTACAGTAACTTTTTTTTATTCACAGATACAAAAACATCATATTAAACATAAATTACATTAACTAGAAAAATTAATTAGTTAATTAATTAGTTAGTTAAAAGTTAATTAAAGACTAGAACCCAGTGTACAAAATAATGAGGTGGGCATGTCTTGGGTATGCTGCTCCAAAAGTAGAATTTTTTGATGCTGTAGAAGAATCAGTCAGTTGTTTTAACAACCCTACTCCAGGCCAATAGGAATTCCATGAGCTTTGGTCCATCCAATCAGTAGAAAGTCACTTATGTAAAGACCTAGGATGTAAATGGTGAGTCAAGGCTGAGAATTTGAATTGATAGCTAAGACCGGTCAATTACAATATCTGCTAATGAATGGACTGAGTTGTCACTGCCTTTTAAGAAGGGTTACATCAAAAGGGCTTACACTAACAAAGAGAACCAATGGCTTGGGTTCAGTCTCAGATTGTGAGAACTTCTTAGGGCTGATTTGCATCTGTAATTGTCATAAACAATTGGCTAGGTCAAACAGTTAAAGACCTGACAGAGACTCATAAAGCCTTGGATCCTTAGTGACCTGAGCATAGAAGGGGATCAGCCCACGGATGTGTGGAGTATATAGCAAATGCCAGCTCACCCATCCTGGGGGAAAACTGAGGTACCTGTTTGTATTACATGGCTTGCATCAGAGAACATGCGGATATCCATATATCCACTTGGCAGAGAGTTTGCTCTGTAGCCAGAATATACACGTGTGGAAGCATGCATGAGGCAGTCACTGGTATTCTGAGCCATAACAGCTGAAGTTGCTGCAAGGTGAAATGGAGGCTAAGATTAACACACAACCCCGATGTCTGCCCGTGTGATGGCCTCCCATATATAACTGAATTGACAGGGTTATGGGAAAGCTAATGGCCGGCAGGCAACAGAGAGACAAATAACATAAAACAAACTGGTCAGAGATCTTGTTAAGATGTAGCCTTTAATGATGCTAAATAGACTGCTATTTGAATTACACAGGAAGCAAGTTTAGTCTCCTCCCACAGCCAGAGCAATGTCTTCCACAATTAGCACATTCTCTTTAGTGATTGCATTAACCTACCGTACTATAGTCTATGGAATTCTTCACCAATTTTTGTTTCCACCTTTTCAAAGTGCACTGTCCCACCACAGTGTGAGAATCACAAACATACCAACTTTGGCCAGCAAATGCTCCCTGTGCTTTTTTTTTCAGGAGTGATGGTACTGATTTTTAACTGCACTCTGTGATCATTTGCAACACTGGTGTAATACCTTGGGATGAATATAAATTATTTTGTATTTTGGACCATAGCTCTTTGTACGATCTCCATAGACTTTAATGGGTTATCTGTATTGCAGCAGCATTTCATGTACACTGAAAGGTTGCTACATAGTACATTCAGGGTGTAGCCTTTAGGATGTGTGTACTGACTCTGGTTCTGTTCTTCTGTTCTCCAAATATAATGCTTAAAATTTCAGGTAAGTAAGAATGTCATTATGTCTGTCAGTACAGCATATAATTAGAGAATGGACAGACATGTACAATGCCACCAAATCATAGTATATAGGCATTTACAGTGCAAACATGTCTTGGGTAACTAAAATCTGAGCATGCAGAATCCCTCCAGGTAAATAAAAACAAGGTTTATAATAGATAAAGTTACAAATATTTTATTATATCCAGCCTAACTCCAGATCAAACACAGTGTGGGTATACTGTTTATACATGGCAAATTCAATAACTTAATAGTCACTACCCTAGTTCAATAAATAACTCCGATATCCTTTCCTATGTCTCCAGAGGGATCTCTGGAGTTATCCCAAGAGACAAACAAAACTATTTACATCTGAAGATGTTTGTGTACCTGATTTGACTTCAGTTTTTTTTTTTTTCAAAACAGGTTTATTGTTTTAACATACAAGAGAAATATCATAACAATTTTATACAAGTAATTAAAAATAGATATGATTATAACATTCAACAAAACAACTAAAGTATTTACAAAGACATCCACTACAATCAGATCAATTAATTAAACTAAAATACCATGCTATTGAAATTAGGATTTTTTTAACAAATTTTGTAAATTATCCCATACAATATAATAAGATGTTTTTCTAGTTGTTCTTGACCTAATTGTGTTTATTTCCATATGGCACACTATATTCATAACATTTTTAAATTCATTGAACGAAGGAGGTATATCTGAAATCCAATTTCTGGTTATTATTTTCCTAGCCACTGCTAGAATAGACCATAACAAGGGAAGCTTAACCTTTTTAACACTTTGAGGTACAGGTGTGTTGAATAATATAAGAGATTTAGAAATAATGAAATTATCTGTAAAAAGAGCCTGCAAAAATTCATTAATTGACTTCCAGTATTCTTTCAATTTTATACAGTCATAAAACATATGAGCCCAGTCAGCATTAATTTCTACATTACATCTCTTACATAGATTATCTTTATTATTTATTTTATTCATCATCAAAGGTGTATAAAAAGATCTATGTAAAAATTTCCATGTATGAAGTCTCCAGACAATGGAAGACGTAGTTCTATAGTCAGATTCCAATATATATATATATTGTTTATCTTGTTGATTTGGTGGGTCCCCATTAATAGAAGTGAAATAATTCCAGTATGTATCTACACTGTAAAAAGTTTCTTGTCTGATAATTTTATGTATGTATGAAAGTTTACCTTTATCAGAAACTTTATGTTGTAAATTTAATATCAAGTAATCATTCAGTGTTGGAATAGATTCTTTAACTGTTATAGACATTAGATCTATTTTATTAATGAGATGTTGTCTAAAGGTCTGAACCTCTAACCAGCAAGTTTCTCTTAGATCAAATTCTTGTTTTAAGAAATCTAGACTTTTAACTTTATTATCAGATATCAACTGATACCAGTACTTTAGATCATTATCTATAGCTAAATGAGTTCCTTCAGAAGTAGATGACAAAAGCATACCCTGAGTATACATTATAGGGAATATAATAAAATTCCATTCCCTATACTTAGGGTGCATGAATATAAAGTTACGATAGCTAATAATAATATTTAATGGGTAACAAACCATCTGTTTAGGTGTAATAGGTGAAGTACAGAATTCCTTTAGTAACCATAGCATGGAGTTATTTACAATCATATTTTTATGTGTTAAGGAGATTTTCATGAAGTGCATACTAATTAGCTCCCAATAATCTTTCCATTTTGCGACATATGACTGATCTATTAATAAAGTAATAACTTTTACAATAGAAGAGATAGTATATAAATTAAAGTCTGGAAAAGAAATACCCCCTTGAGACCAGCTATTAGTATGTTTCTTTAATGCAATCCTAGGTCTATTAGGTGCCCATAGGAAATTTAACATTAGTGTATTCAGTTTCTTGATAATTATTTTTGTAGGTGGAAGTATTATTGATTGTATTAAGTATAAAATCTTGGGGAATATTATCATTTTAATAATTGTAAGTCTCTCCTCCATAGTAAAAACATATTATTCCAGGTATTAAAAGATTTTGTATATTAAGAAAACAGGTATTATAATTATTATATATAATAGATTTAATATCTTTAGATAGTATTATACCTAAATAAGTTATCTGACCTGAATTGGGTACATATTTAGTAAAATCACTAATGAGAATATTTTTCGTGTATATATAGGTAGTATTTTAGTTTTTTCTTCATTGAATATTAAACCAGAAATACTTTTAAAATTCATCATTTTATCAAATAGAGACTGCATAGAAGAATTAGATCCTCCTGATGTAATTAGAACATCATCTGCAAAAAGTTGAATTTTGGATGTTGTATTTTCATCTATTTCAAAACCCTCTATGTCAGTACTGTTTCTGATCAAATTAGCCCAAGGCTCCATTACTAAAGTGAATAATAGTGGAGAAAGTGGACATCCTTGTTTTGTACCTTTAAAAATTGGTATTTTTTGTGAAACATATGTTCCTACCTTAATATAAGCCAATGTTCCTTTGTATAAATGCTCAATTAGATTTACAAATGCATCTGAGAAGTTTGTGCACTTCAGTAAGGTAAACAGATAGTCCCAACTTACTGAATCAAATGCCGAACTTATATCAAGACTAATAAGTGTTAAATCTTCCTTTTTCCTATTTGCAAAATCAATTAATGTTAAAGTTCTTCTTATATTATCAAAAGTATTTCTATTTACAATGAAGCCTGTCTGATCTATATCTATAATGCCGAGGATGATTGTCTTCAATCTATCAGCAAAAATACTCATAAACATTTTATAATCAACATTAAGTAATGAGATGGGCCGATATGAAGTACATCTAGTTGGATCTTTATTAGGTTTTAAAATTGGCGAAATAAATGTATATTGCCAAGATGGGGGGGGGTTATTAACTCAGTTTGGGCCAAAATAAAACCTTATGTATTAATGAATATGTACTTTTAGAAAGGATTTTATATATCTCTGGTATAATACCATCATTACCCGGTGCTTTGTTTGATTTAAGCTTATTTATTTGTGTAATAACCTCTGTATATGAAATACTTTTGTCCAATAGTTTAATCTGTTGTTTATTAAGCTTTTTATTCATGTTTGTGGTTATAAACTCCTTTATTTTATCTTTAGGTTCCATGTTAATGTTATTATGGTTAATTTTGTGAAAGTGATTTCTAAATTCATCTAGTATTTCTGGTATACTAGAAACATTCTTCTTTTCCTTAGAGAAAAGATTTCTTTGATATGGTTTTGTTTATTCAACCTTTTTGTTTTATTTTTAAGTCTATGTAAGTATTTGGGGCTTATTGAATAAGACAAAAACTTGTATTTCTCTAAAGTTATTTTAACTTTATGAGTTAAAATTTCTTTGTATTTCTCATTCAGTTTGTTTATTTCTTCAATAACTTTCTTGTCCATAATATTTTCTTTATTATTATGTTTATAAGAGTCTAATTTACTTTGAATATCTAACAATTCCTTATCCCAATATTTCCTTTTATTATTATACCATCTGATACTTTGTCCATATAGATATGATTTTAAGGCATCCCAAACATAGACAATGGAGACTTCAGGAGTATTATTTATGTCTAAAAATGTTTTACTTCTGAAAGTATATATTCTTTATAGTCTTTCAGTTGAGTTAAGTATGCTGGTATCCTTTTGATCTGAACATTATGAGTATTTTTTATCATGAATTCAAAAACAATTGAATTATGATCAGATATAGGACATGAAATGATTTTGGAATTAATTAAATCTGTTACCATTTGGTTAGAAATAAAGACCCTATCTATTTTTGAATACGTTTTGTATCTGTTAGAAAAAAAGGTGTATGGTAATGATTTTGAATCTATCTGATTATTAATATCATTCAAATGATAAGAATTAGCAAAATCATTTAAATGTTTTGCATTAGATGTAATTCTTCTTTTTCCTATAGAGGTAGTATCACTTTCATGTAGTATTCAATTAAAGTCACCAGCTAAAATAATATCTCCTATAGAGAATGATATGACCTTATCAAGATGATGTTTCACTGTATTAATACCAATTCCAGGTATCCAATATACATTAATTAAAGTGTAAGTCTTCCCATTAATTTGTATTGTAACCATATAAAACATTCCTTTGTCATCCTGATAAGACTTAATGGTTTTAGGAATGGGCATACTTTTATTCCATAAAATAGCCACTCCTCTTTTTTTCTGAGTGTGCTCTGAACTAACCAATACTGTATATTTGTTTGTGGCTAGTTTATCAATATCTTTTTCAAGAGATGGGTTTCTTGCAGGAAGACTAAGTTGGCCTTATGTAAATTAATGTATCTTATTAGGCTTGCCCTTTTACATGGATTATTCAATCCATTAATGTTTAAAGAAATTCCTTTTAAAGATGTCATTTGGCATTTTTAAAACTTAAGAATCTTATGATCAAAATAACAAATAACAACATAAGTAATGTTACATCTCCTCCTTTAGGTGTACCTTTAAATATAGCTGTATTTATTGAATCTCTTATGGGATTTTGTATAGGATTCAATTTTGTTTGTAGTGACAATGAGTGTACAAAATATATTGTGGATGTCAAATCTATATACATATAACAATGAACAAGTGAAAATAATGTAAGGATTAAACCTTGCATTCAGCCTGGAGCTAAAAACTCCAACTTAGAGTAGTATTTACCACTCAAGTTAACCCCTACCCTAAGCAGCAGTACCTCAGCTACCACCTTATCAATTTAATACTGGTTATATTTAACTTAAATTAACAGCTTTCAATTCAATTATCTAGCAAGACAAGACTACACATTTGATAAAACAGCATCATATAAACTAAAATAAACTTTTTTTTTTTTTTTTTAATTATTCATACTACTATATACATCTATGTAATATAATACACTTGTATTCAAATAGCATTCAAATAATCTTGATATTAGGAACCAAGAGGAGAGAGAGAAATAAAAGACGTGAAAGAAGGAGAGAGAGTAAAAGAAAGAGAGAGAAAAAAAAAGGAAGGCATATTTACATATTAATTTATTCAAAGTATGTAAAAATAAGTTCTAACATTCATTTAAATCAAAAACTTTGGCTAATATGGTTCAGACATTACATATATTAAGATGCATCTATTTTCTGTCATGTAAATGCAGTCAACAGCTTCCAAAAAAAACCCTTGAATTGCTTGTATATGAGCATTTTACTCATACTCATTATTGTCAATAGAATAAAATATTATATTTATAGAAATTGTTATAAATCATACTGCATAGTTATGCAAATTCTCGGAAACACTTGCATTATTGTAAAAGAAGCCATCTGTATTTTGTATGTCTATACTACTGCTTTAAAATATATCACATGACAATTTCTTCCAGAATAGAATTATAAAGTTATTTATGCTTGTCAATCAGATGAATTAAATGAGTTATAGTAATGTATATGTTTGGAACATAAGTTTTAACACAGATTAGTATGCTGCAATCAAGTAGATTTTCAAAAACACTTGAATAAATGTTTCATTTTCTATGCCTTCTAAAATAAGACATTTACTTACTACAAGAAACTGCATCATTTAAAATCATTACAACTGACATATTTTATGAATTATAACATAGATATTTAAGTAATTATATAAAATAACTCACATTTAGATGTTAAAGAGTTCATTTTCCTTCACATAGTCGCATTTGCATCAGTTCTACTTCCTGGTAGAGTGTTCTTCCTGAATCTGTGATGTGTCAATGTGATATCTGGGTCAAAGGTCATATTGACTGCTTTCAGCTTCTCTGTAAGAATTCTGAGAGTTGAAGCTTTTGAAACAACTCGAGGACACTGTTCATGAGGTAGCCACATCCCAGATTGTCTCCCTTAACATTTTGGCGGGAAACTTGTTAAAAACTAGTGGCAAACATTCATTTAGCAGTGTAAATGCATCTAAACATGACAAAACCTTCGCGATGTATTTTACAGGTTATTACAGCCTCTATGTAAGTGAAATTAAGCCCAAAGTTATTAATAAGTAATAAAACTCAATATTTCTGTCCCAACTCAATTTTTATGCAAATCTTATTATTTACTGTGTCTATATGATCAAAAGCATTTCTATATATTAATATGAAAAAAATAAAGAGAAAGAATAAAGAAAAGAAAAAGAGAGTAGAAAATAAAAGAGTGTAAAGCAGAAATAAAAAAAATGTAAGAGAAAGCTATAAGAAGTATATACAATGGAATATTACTTACTGTTTATATTAATAGAGTTAAAAATAAAACATATTATTTACTATTATTTAGTTCTAATTATTATTAGTTAAAGCATGACAGATTATTTACAAACAAGCATAAGCAGTATAATCAAGAAAGTATAATTAGGAATAGCATTTGAAGAACATATAAACTTTTTACAAGGAATAAATATGTTATTATTCTATTAATCATATTTTCATTACTCTTCTCTCCCTGCCCTCCCCCACCCTTTACCCACTACATAATCTAAATAGAATGTCATTGTTTAAACAAAGAAAAGAAGAAAAGGAGGAAAAAGAGAAAAAAAAATGTATCAAATTACTGACCTTACTTCTCTTTTTCAGAAAGAGAAACAAATTGAATAATAGCTTGTTATTAGTTCCTCAGATATTTTGACTGGTTATGAAACAAAACATTTCTTTGCACACAGAGAATAACTTTGATTAAATCTTTTCAGAATATTTGTGGCTTTCTGGAAATGCAGGAACTATATTTAAAAGATTAATAATGAAGTAAAATGATGAGAGAAAAAAGAAAAAAAACATAGAACAAATCATTTGTTTTTAGTCTCTTCTTCTTCTCTGAAGTCTTCCACGAAGTTTCAGTTGCCAGTCTCTTTAATGAAGGACTAGCCCATTCCATTTCCTCTATTTTATCCAAAATCTTATTTTTTTTTGATAAACAGTAAAGCAGAGTCTAAGTCATCAAAAATTTTAGGACCATCAGGAAGGAAGATTTTTAGCTTGGCAGGAAACAGAAGGTATGTTTTAAACTGTGCTTTTTAAGCTCCCTTATTAGTGGCAGAAAAACTTTTCTTTTAGCTATTACCAAGGAAGAATAGTCATTGTCAAAATGCACAGTTGTCTCATTAATCTTAACAGGAGCTTTAGCCCAAGCAGATTTAAGAACCATCTCTTTATCAAAAGATGATAGAAATCTAACTATAACTGATCTAGGATAGTTTTGTTAGAGTTAGTATTAGCTATAGATCTATGTGCTCTTCGATACCAAAAGAGAATGCTTCTGGTAAGTCTAAAGTTTTAGGGAGCCATGTTGTTAAAAAGAAGTAATATTGTTACCTTCAATATTTTCTGGCAGTCCAAAATCCTAATGTTATTGCGCCTAGATCTATTTTCCAGGTCATCCAGCTTTGTTTGTAAATGTGTATTTTGTTTCAGCAGAAACTCAATGTTGATTTCCTCTTCTTGGATTCTATTTTCCATGTCATTCACAGCTTCTTCTATGCCTGTCATCTGGATCTTCTGTTGTTGCAGGTCTATATGTAACAAGTCTATTTGTTTTGTAGTTTTTTCTATGAAGGTATCTATTTTAGTATACATTTTATCCATCTTAGCAGTAAGTTGCTGGATTATAGTTATCAGAGACTGAAGTTCTTTCTTGATGCTGGAGTCTTGAGAATTTGTCTTACTGGAACTCATTTCAGACTGATAAACTGACAGGAAAATTTCCAAAGTGATTTCTGACAGGAATATTGTTAAAATTCCCTTTCTTTTTTAGATATAGTTCAAGAACTATATAAAACAAGCATATTTAGAAAGAAAATTACTTCAAAAATTAGTTTTTTAAGTAATGAATTCCTGTCAGTGTAATGAAATTGTTGGAGCTGAAGAAATCTGCTGCTATCCTGTGTTCATCCTTGGCCACGCCCCCGATTTGACTTCAGTTTTGAAAGCACATGTATAGTCTTATCAGGTTTCTTTCCAGTGAGTCAGGCGTTTGTTATAAAACCCTCATCTAGTATTTCAGTCACTGGTATGTGACCTTTTGACTTGATTCTTCTGTTGGTTTGTATTATTTGTTTATCTTCAGGGTCTGGTTGGTTATCATAATCTTGGGTTCTCTGAAGCATTTTTTTTCTTATTTTTTTCATATTATGTCTAGACAGTTGTCTTATTTACTAAAATATGTCACTTTCACCATGTACCTGAATCACATTTCTTTCCTGGTTAGGAATTCACAACATATACTAGTTATTTGTCAAATATTCTCAAGGTATTTTTGTAGCCAAAACTATCTTTGAAATGCTTCTGTTGTTTAATTACTAGCATGAAATGCATTAGATCTGTTGCTGTCTGTTATTTTCTACTGTATATCAGTTTAGCTGGACATTTTCCTGCCACACACTGTAGCAGTTTTGCAAAAACTTTCAAATTTTTATCCGTAATCTAAGTCATACCTCTCAACTGTCCAGATTTTCGCAGAATGGCCAGATTTTTGATTCATATCTTTTGGTTCATTCCTCATAAAATTTGTGGTTTTCTGGATTTCTGTGGAAAATCAGTGAAACGCATTTGAGTTTTAGACTTCATATCCTTCAGAAATGCATGGTAACACAAGACGTTTTATACTAGCAACTTTCTAAGTTTATAAGAGCAGTATTTAAAATGTGTACAAATTCCTGGGGCTTTCTGCCCCCATTATTTTTGGCTTTATCCAGATTTTTTGTGCTAAGAGGTTGAGAGGTATTTATTATTTACAAACATGCATGGTTGTATCTGTTACACTACTGATGTCTAGGTGGTAAGGAGCGGGATCCACATGATCGGTGTCACTGAGGTTCAAAAAAAGTCAAATAAATCTGGAATTCATTTCTGACATAAATACTTTCTTTATCTGACATCAGCTATTCAAGTGTCAGATGAATATTAAAAACATTTTCCTTACTTGTAGGAAACATTTCTAGTCATTTCACGTGTTATTATGATCAGTAACATGTGATCTTTAAGAAGCATGGCACATTTTCACCGGGTACTTAGGTAATGCCTGTTTGATGGCAGCTTCCTTCCGTCTTAACATATGACACAGCTGGAAACCATTTCATCCATCTCTGCATATATTTATGCTCCCGCTTACACTTAACCTAGTTCTTTCATATGGTTAACTCCAAGATGGCAGTCATATAGTTGCTGCAAAATTGTGAGCTGACTTTTGGGGGGGGGGTATAAGTAACCTCACATTCCATAGATTGCATCTGTCTTGTACTCTTAATTCATCCTTATTTTGGGCCTACAATTGTAGTTTTACCTAGCAAAATAAAGGTAATATGAACATCCAGTCTCACTATGTAGGGTAATGCAGGTTCTTTCTTAGTTCATTTTTGGAATGGTTTGGCCAATAGTGAAAAACTCCATATTTTAAGCAAAACTAGGTTCTCAGCTTCTGGATCAATACACTTCTCTCTTTGATTTTTTCAGAGTTTGGGTCATTGTGACACAATTTCCTCTTTAACAGCACAAGATGAGGTCAAATGCATCAAACAGCCTTCATCCTGTGAAAAAGTAACAACAGGAAACTGTGATCTGTATTCTTTGAAACATTCTTACCTAAATGAAGTTTTGGAAAATGACTGCAACCAAAGTAACAGATATTTTTTCTTTTTCCAAATGAGGATTTGGAAAATGGCTGCAACCAAAGTAACAGATATTTATTCTTTTTCCAGCAGAAAGTTGTTCTCTACTATTTTGAGAGACGTCATGTAGAAATCTGATATGATTGTCCTTACTATCAGGTACTATGTGTATAGGCTCTCAGTGCAAAAGAACTGCCATAATGACCTCTGAGGATACTTTTTATTTACAGATTTAGTAATTTATTTATTTATGTATTTGTTTGTTTATATTTTGGTATGTTAACATCTTAAGTATATTCCTTGCTGTACACTAAAAGGTAAAACAAAAGTAAGGGCAGCAAGACAGCATGTATCGTTTGTATGAATATGTCATAGAAATTATGCATTACCCAAAATGTGTAACTTAGCCATTGATCTGGGCACTAGAGCATCTTTAATGTATTGTGCCTTTTATCAGATGGTACAAACCCTTAGCATCAACCTGATTCCTTAAAAGTCACTTTCTTACATAAAAAGAGCTTACTTCTTGTTCAGTTCTTAAATGAGCTTCCTGCAGTTTTATAAGAACTGTACCAGAAGTCTGCAAGTAGGAAGACTATATATATATATATATATATATATATATATATATATATATATATATTTATATATATCTAATGCAGTAACTCTCCCATGATTCTGTCAGAAATAACAGGCGTCAATGGCACTGAAATGCTACCTGTTTTAATGGAGCAATGCTTTGTGTTAGTAATCACACTTCCAAACATCCTTCAACTAACCCCTTTGGATCTGGAATAGTACACTGCTCCAGCAATGACATTTTCTTTGCAGTCATTTTGTAATCTCCACAACTATGAACTGAACCATCTGCTTTAAAAACAGGCACTGTTGGTGTTGTCTGAACTTTACAAATATGATCTCATTCCTTTTCTGTTTTGTTGATCTCAGTATCCACTTTTCATATTAGTGTATATGATACAAATATTAATTAAAGATGATTAAAAAACATTGATGCATATTTGGTTTTACATAAATACCTGCTTTAGTAACTTCCTAAGTTCATTCCTGAAGCATACAAATTGTTGAATTAAATTGTTTCTTTAAAAATGGGTGCTGTTTTTCTCCAAACACTGCATTCACATTGCCACTGTAAAAATTTAGCAGTATCTTCATTTCTCTTAACCAGCTTTTGCCCCAAAATATGATATTTTATCTTTAACCACAACAGTGGTAACTTGTGTGTTATATTTTCGGTTGTCGCAATCAATGAAAGTCATGCAATTACAAGAAGTAAATGGCATATAAGATTTTAAAGCTATATTGCATTCATTTTGGTTATTCATTAATTTCAGGAAAACTATTCAGTTTAATGAAGTTGTATATCTGCTTCAATCAAAACTTGAAATTTTCACTTTCAACATACACCTTAAGGGTGCAATTCTAGAAATGTTTTCATTTATACTGTAGAGAGCATAACTCTGCTCATCATCCCTTTCACTACATCCTCCCTTCCCACCAAAGGTATGACTTTGTAACAGGAATACAGATTGTGAAATTTTCATGTTTTTTTTTTTCCTGTGCCTGCCAGGGTTCCAGGCCCTGGTATGACCATGCTCAGTCATTCCCAATCAGTATGCTGATACCAGTCACATTGTGCCCATCATCCATGCAGCCATGCAGGATTTTCTGTGTTCTGGCCTCCAGCAGTTGCCATGCTTAATTGCTAACATGAAACCCTGCTGTCTTTCGCTGTGAGTTTGCACATTCCAACTCTCACTCAGTAAAGGCTACCACACCAATGTAGTTCACTACAGTCAGGAACATGTCCCAGTTCATATTCTCCATGCTATTCATCCCCCTGTCTCTACAGCCAGACCACCCCGCCACCCAATCCACCCCACCCCACCTGCTCCCCACCCCTGATTTGTTGCACAGACATCGTCTGCCAAAAGAAAACCAGTCTAATCTGGACTCTGACAGATGATTTTTTTTTTCTGGTGGAGTATTTTTTTCTCTTTTCAGCCTTACCTAGTTTCTCAGTAACTTTAATATAAGATTTGCACATTTTTGCAATATCATACACCTTGTGACAAGTTAAATAAATGATATATTTAAATCTGCAGACTTTATTCATATGTAACTATTTGCAGCTGAACATACCTTTATCAGCAGCTACTGCAGCTTCCTTTTTATCAAACACCCTAAACAATTTCTGCATTTGGAGAGCTCTACTCTTTCACTGAGAACCTGTAGTCAGCACATCGCTTATATGTATGTGTTCTGTACTGCACATCTTTATTTGCAGCTTTCAGCACTAAAAACATTCCAAATTCTGTGTAAAGAGCTACAGCTGTCTTAGCAAGCAATTTTTGCATAAATCATTATTAACATCACACACAAGCAGATTTCACAGCATCTTTAATATTAACATGATTGCAGACTTGAGCCAGTTTTCTGAACTATCTCATGTAAGATGCAAGTTTCACATTCATGTCTTGACATAAAAGGACCCTGGATATTTATATTGGATTAGAAGAATTCTGGATCTTTATTGTAAGAAATTCCACAAACTCCTTGAACATTTTTTGCAAGTAGCTGTAAACCCAGCACATTTTATTAATCTAGATGTTATTAGTCTCACTAGTATAACCAATTCTCATCAGGACCTTTTGTTAGCATGTTATAGTACGATATCCGCAGTGATGCTTCTATTGTTTTGATACAGAGCTAGTTGAGTTGAAGTCAAACAGGATATGACACAGTAAATTACTAGGCCACTAATTATACTTATTTTTGTTGCTGTGTATAACTGAGGTACCAAAATGTTGTTCTGATATGGTTTCACAAGGGATAAGTGTCATATTGCACGATCACAGCCTGAACCTACAACTCCTGAAGGGCAGCTTGTACTGGACTAGCTGTGGCCATAGTTACTCTGACTCCCTTATTTAAAATGCTTAGCATAGCAGTTAATACAGCATCCCTAGAAGTAAGATGTGAGATGATCACTTGTTTATTTCCTATAAAAATTAGAAATGCGTGAAGCAGCTGGTAGACATGGTGGGTCCAGATGGGGTGCAGTGGCTGCTGTGGAAGGACACGGAATACCTATAAGTAATACATAGGGAATTAAATTTAGTAAACAAAACTAGCAAGGGGGAGGACTGATATTGTATTATAAAATGGGCATGGTCGAATGACTAACTGATGGCAGCTTTTAAAGCACTCAGTACAGAATATACAGTACGGAGGTGTAGCCAGAAAATTCCATTTTGTACACACACAAGCTATTTTTACTGCCCCCAATTCATAAGGTATTTAAAAATGGAGACATCTTTCAAAATGATGCCCCCCCAGCAGTTAATAAACGTACACATAATTTTAGATTTGCATCTTCAGTGTGAGCAAGTTATGTACCTGTTGTTAGAATCATCACTTTTGACATTTGTAGACATAATATAGCCTGAAAAAGTTGCAATATTTCTTAATAATACAAAGAAAATGTACTTTGTAGAGTACAAAGACTATGCCTGGCTACACCCTGCTGCATGCTACACGCTCAGCATTGTAGGTCATATGACCAGAACTACCTATATACAAGTGAACAGTAGCAAATGATTACACAATGACTGAAATGCTTTATGAGAGACATAAATGTTGCCTGAAAATGCCTAAAACTCTTGTTTAAGTTTGACCTTTGGGAGAGAAATCATAAGAAAACCTTATAACACCTGTATTTAATAAGGAAAAAAAACACAAGTTATACTAAAAAGGAAAATAAAGTCCTGGGTGTTTCATTTTCACAAAACCAGAGCCTTGAATTTAAGGCAGGCTACACCTTCCCCTATCCTAGGACAGAATGTGCAATCTGCTGTGAGATCCCATTAAGTGTCACATTGTAAGGTTTGGATACTCTTATGCAGATCTTGCAGTATATATGCATGAAGTAGGATAAACTAATAAAGGCAGTTTGACACTTATTTATTCATGCCAGCATTTTCAGGGGTTTCAGCAAAACTCTCATTTAAAGGTCAACTCTTGTCTGCCACTAAGGCATCCAGGAGCAAATTAAAAAGATATTCATTTTCAGGCAACACTTAGGCATGCTGTACATGCAGATGACTGGCTTGATTTTTATATATAAAAGCAATAAACTGCGAGTCACGGATAACCTGGATGGCCCAAAGCAGATCAGTTTTGCAAATACATCAATAATTTAGACACAGAATTACAACTACCTGTCAAAACAGGGAAAATGCATCTTTAAATGTGTCAGAGGGCAAATCAATAGAAAGCAGACCCCTTATGAAATGGGTGCAGTGCGCAATAGCGTCTTTTGACTTCCCTTTCACTAATACAGAAGATGGCAAGTCATAGCAAGTTATGTGATTATCTCCCATTAACCTCTAAACTTCCACAGAGCACAGGCGTTCACTATGGACTGTGACATTTCCTTAGAGATGGGTATATCTTACAGCAATCACTGATCTGAGTGTGTACCTTGCAAAACTGCTTTTGTTCATTTTTATCAAGATGTGTAAGGACCTCTACCTTGTAAATGTTGCAGTTGTTTGGACATGTTAGTTTTTTGTGTCCCTACAAAGCCAGCAACACTTCCATAAACACAGATGCTAATATAATTTCAGAAGCTTCCTGTTACTAGTGCACACCAAATGCCCTGTAATGGCTTCAACAGGGCACACTTCTTTTATGAAGAAACTGGGTTTACCTTGTAGTCTTAATATCCTCCAACTGATCACAACCACTGTTTCTTGGGAATCAGTGCTTTCTGTGTAAATGTCACTGTATTAGAACTAGAGTGTTATGTGTCTGTTTCCAGGTCTGTAGTGCTAAATTGTAACATATACCAGTCCAGCGGTATAAAGGTTGTACAAGAAAATAAAGGAAAGGAACAGTGCCACAGGTGTTTATCAAGTCAACAGAATTTAGTAGGTAAACACACAGTTTTCACAAATCACCAAAGCAAACTACTAAAAAATTAAATATACCATTTCATATCAAAATCGGGTCTATATTAGAATACCGATGTTCTAACATCGACCCGTTTTCAGTGAATGCTGAAAATATCGAAGAAACAGAAAACCAAATTTTTTCCTAGGGAAAGAATTTAGTTGTTAATTTCTGTTGCTTCAGTATTTTCAGCGCTGTGGTGGAAAGTTACGTGTCAAGTTCAGGTAAGTGTGCGATTGTGTGGACGTGAGGGTTAGGGCGGGGTAAGTGAGTTAGGGTTAGGGCGCGGGTGAGGTGACTGTGCGATAGTGACGGACTTTAGGGTTAGGGTTTGGGTTAAGGTAAGTGGATAGTTAGTGCTGTATGTATAGTTTAGTGTAGGGTTAGGTGTATGTGTGTGGATTGCTGTTTGTTTCGTGTGCTTGTGTTGTGTTTATGTGTTTTGGAACACCGGATTTTTTCCCTAGAGAAAATTCGCTGTTCTGAATGTTCGATGTTTTCAATTTTCAATTCATAGGGTTCGATATTAGAACACTCAACATTTTGAATGTTCGGTGTTCTAATTTAGACCCTCAAAATCATGTTCTTTTGATGCTTAGCTTTGATGTATTTGACAATACAGGTGGCAATCAATTTAAGAAGAACCTCTGAAGCATTTACACGTATGGTCCTCTGATGCACTAATTTACATTTTTGTTTGAACTAAAGTAGGCTTTATTCATTTGTAACATGAGTTTGCAGGCTGTCTCAGGAAGCAGGTGTTATTTTTAAGAAAGATCATATTAATTAATGGAAGCATATCATGTCTTTCCCTACTATTTTTACTACCACTCTCCTTTCTCACTGAAAACAACACCTGTGCTGTCAGGCTTCAATACCACACTTTCATTTTTATCCAGAGTCATTTGTGTCAGGCTATATCCCCAGCATAATACTATAGGATCATAGGAAGTTACTAGGCTATTGGCCCTAAGGCCCTTATGAGCCTAGCCAAGAGTTTAGCCCATGTTTAGACAAGTCAGTACCCAAAGCCCCTGTCCAGCAGGGACAAGGGTGGAATCCCAGGGTTGTATTTTCAGTTTCCCATCCAGTTATCCAGGTTGGGCTTGAAAAGGGATAATGAGGCACTCTGTTTGATGTGGAGAGGGAGTCTATTCCACAGATCGGGAAGTCTCTGCGACACAAATCTGTCCCGCCAACAAGTCCTATTGATGTCAAAGACCAGGTTGATGTCACTCATGTGGGTTACTCGAGTGGAGCTTGACGTGCGGATATGCAGCAGTCCCATCAAGGCAGGGTCTGAGATTGCTTTGTATGCCAGACAGAGGTCACCTTTAAGGAGTCTGTATGAAAGTGAGTAGAGGGACTGGGCTTTTAGCCTATCTATGTAGGGTAAATGTTTGAGGCCCTGGATTCTTCTGGTGAGGAACCTCTGTGGTCTCTCCAGCTGCTGCATGTGTTTTGCAAGGTACATGCCGAAGGGGGCATTGTACTCAATAATTGGCCTTATAAGGGAAGAATACAGGGATATTATGGCCTCCTTGTCCCTGAATGAGATACCCTTATGTATGAGATGCACCATATAGAAAGCTTTCCATACAACGGAAGCAACATGGTGGTCAAATGTCAGGTTGCTATCAACCTGGGTGCCCAAATCCCTCATGACTGACTGCATGCTTAGGACATTGTTGTTAATGTGATAATATGTGGGGATATCACTCTCCCCAAAGGGGATGATGATGCATTTTTTGGCATTCAGCTTGAGGCCATGTTTCTGGCACCAGTCATTTGTTTGGGTGAGACCTTCTTGGAGGACATCCACATCATTTGGGGAATTGATGCCACGCTGAGCTTGCAGTCATCTGCAAACTTGGTCAGCCATAGCCCACTGGTTTTGGCCTGCACCTCAGAGAATTATATTCTGAATAACAGAAGCCTCAAGACCGATCCCTGGGGTATGCCACTTATCACGAGTCTGCTACATGAGGTGGCTTGCCCTATTTTGATTAGGTGGGTTCTATTAGTGAGCCAGTTTGCTACCCATCTGATAACATATGGATTGATACCTAGTTGAGAGAGTTTGTCTACTATGCCTGAATGGGGAATAGTGTCAAAGGCCTTGGCCAGGTCAAAGTAGGCAGTGTGCACTGTCTTTCCCTCATCCATGGCTTTGATGACTTTCTCAAAGAAGTCAACCAGATTTAGCAGACATGACCACCCCTTTACAAAGCCAAACTGTTGGGGTTGAGTGTTTGGAGGCTGCCAATGTCCCTGTTAATGAGGTCCATAATAATCCATTTCATGGCCTTGCAGATCAGGCTAGTTAAGCTGATGGGTCTATAATTTCCCAGATCGGTGGATGCTCTACCTTTGTGCCAAGGGATGACAGTGGCTGTCCTCCACTCGGCTGGGACAAAGATGGTACTCAGGCTTTGGTTGAATAGGGCGCCTAATGGTGCTGCAAGTTCATGCCTGAATTCATGTAGAATAAAGCCTGGGATGTTATCGGGTCCAATGGAGGCTGTATTTTTTGCCTTTGTGAGGGCAGTAATGAACTGTTTCCTAGAGATAAGGGGTGGAGGCCAGGTACTGGGGATATCCTGATTTACCGATGGGGGGACAGAGGGGAGAAGTTTTCGCTGAATCTGTCAGCCAGTAGATTGGCTATATCTACAGCATTTGTATATATGATGTCCTTGACCACCAGTTCTGAACAGCTCTGGATGCTTCCTTTGAGAATGCGGACATATGTGAAGAAGGCCTTATGACTGTCTCTGGTAGATGTGGCCACTTTGGACTCAAAGCTGGCTTTAGAGGATTTCACCAGTGCTCTTATTTGCTTGTTCAGGCTAAAGAGAGATTGCTTCCAATTGAGCACCTGCTCCTTCTTGGTCCTGGACAGCAATTTTTTCCTTTTGTTATATAGGTTATGTATTGCAGATGTCCACCAGACAGGTTTACTCTTCCTTGTTGAGGATGATTTTGTCCTTTCAGGTATTCCTGATTCCATGCATCTATATAAATGTTTGTATAGTACTTTGGTGTAGATTTGGACATTGATACCAGTTCCAACAGAGGGGGTGGGGGCTGTGAAGCTGTTTATACCATCCCTCAAGGAGGTCGTAATCAGCTTTGGAGACTTTTTTGTTTGATCCAAGCTTGAGGGTTAATTCCCAAATCACTGTCAAAACACTGACACCCAAACCTATTACAATTAGTGTATAATTGTACAGTGCATCATTCTGAATCATAAGGGTTTTATTAATGTTGTCACATATTTGCATACTTTCTATAAATCCACACTGTTCCAGATCCAATACCCTTGAAAATATGTTTGCTATTTGTTTTGCCAAAATCAACCACTTTACAGTCGTGATTCCGAATCAGAATAGGCCTGTATGACCCTGGATCAAGAGGATCTTTCCTCTCTTTTATGCATCCTTTGTTCATGGGGTTAATCTCATTAGGCTGGCGGCCTTTTTTTCAGGGGAGACCCAAGATGGTATTTATAATGACTAAGGGAAATTTAGCAAGAGTGGCAGGGAAATTCCCCTATATTTCATTAAATGCCATGGGATCTTTTACATCCACCTCTGGTATCAGCAACTCAGGCAGATGGGGCATCGGTTTAACATCTGATCTGAAAGATAGCATACTCAGTAGTGCAACACCCCATTTATACTGCACTGCTTAATCTAAGTACCTGGCAAGGAAGAAGAACCTACAGCCTTCTGATCTTCAAGTACCAGGGATGAGCATACTACTTGTTGAGACAGTGACAATACTAATGCTTCTTTCCAAGTCCAGTACACCCCCCCAAATAAAAGACTGCTAAAATGTGCTAGCCATACTTTTATTATCACCTGTCCCTTCTTTTTTCTACATGTCTACTGAAATTCCATCACTTCAACAAGTTTTTCCTGTATTCTGGTTTCTCACTGATTGCATAATTTCAATTTTCTTTATTTTCAATGCTAACATCCCTCTTTTTTACTGTTAACTGAGGAAGCTGTGTCTCAAATATGTTGCCATTTCTTTGTGTTACCTTCGACCTGTATATCCTGTTAATATAATATACTGTAAAAGTTTATCATTACATTCAGAATTTTTCCCATGTCCACTATTACTTTAGCTATCTTTGCTTCGACTTTTCTCATCTCAGATGTTGGGCCAGCAATTTGGTTGCTCTATGGTTACTATCAAAAAATAGTTCTTATATTCATATTTTCTAAGTACTCTTTTGCACAGATATTCTAGCTTCTGTCAACTGCTCTTTAAGTTATGTTCCACTTACTCTTTTTCACTTCTGTAAATCCCTTATGTTTTAAAGCCGTCTAGATATTATGGCTATTATTCTACACCATGTTTGCTTTCACAGTGATCACATTTATAGCTTTCAGTTTACAGTTATCCCAGTCCTCTGCAAGCTCTCTACTTGTTAGATTCAAATCAAAACATTTCATTTAAAGTTTCATCTATTTAATAATACAAGCAGCTTCCTTTTCAAAAATAATACTAGGAAATGCCAGTATCTGTCATAATAACCTTTTACTTGCTTAAAGATCAGTCTGTATAGGTACATGGTCTGATACTATTACCAGATGTGCATTCGTGATTCACATCACATTACAGGATTCTTTCGATATATATATATCTAATCTTGCTTTAAAAAAACATATTTCCTAAGACATTTTTCTTTTCCAGATTGCAGCGGCGGTGCAGCAGTAGCGTTGTCGCCTCACACCAAGAGGTTCTCCTTTTCGATTCTTGGCTGGAGCGCCTTCTGTGTGGAGTCTGCATGTCCTCACCACGGTCCAGTGGCATTCGAAAGGCATGCGTGAATGGGTGTGCCTTCATTGAAGGTTGGGCATCGGGCTAGCACCTCGGCACCATAAAAATCGACTGCCAATCATTAGCGGACCGGAGTTCCGCTGTGGTGACCCCTAACAGGGAAAAGCCGAAAGAAAAACAACTGTCTTAAATTTCATTAGATCAATGAGTTCAACTGTTGTTACAAAAAACATTTCAGCTTTCTTTCCCCTCAAACTCATTTAAGGCACTAATGATAAGGCTGTAGTCACTTGTACTTGGGTCAACATCATGAATCAAATGCCTGCAGGTATCTGAGAGCCTTATTGCCACACTAGTGCCTTTGAGACTATAGTATAAATTTCCAAAGGCAGCAATCCTACGTAACTCCTGCCAGTCATTAGTCACAGCTTAATTGTCTAATTCTAACCTAATACAATTTACTGCACTTGTACTGTGTCTGTACTGAACTGCAAGTGATGTACTGAGATTTAACTTACTTAATACCTGAATGAACTGCATCTGCTAAAAGAATTTCACTATATCCATTTTGTGTCAGCCCCTACAAATCAAAGTCCAAGTTGTTTTTCGTATACACGATATTACTGCCCCAGTAGGCTAGCAGTTAACAAAACATAAACAGAATAAATACTGTGAATATGTAATCCCATCAAAGATCCGTCAGTATGATTCTTTTAGCAACACACTTACCTTTATGCCAAAAGATTACAATTCTAGTCATACACTTGTGAATGTGAGAGTAACGTAAATACTGGCAAACAGCATTGCAGAACAGCACCATTCCATGGGGCATTAAAGTACAATTCTCTACAGCTCTGGTGCTATTCTACAGAGTCTAAGAGAAAGTAAAGCAAACCAAGTCATGAAGTTCTGCCAGCAATAAACAGTTTTCCTGTGCCAGATTTTCCTTCCTACAAAAATGTTCTATGCAAATGTTCATGTACATAACTATGATTGCTACATGTTATTTACTTTTCATGTGCTAGTAAAAGCTTCTGACATGCAACATGCGTGAAAAGCACCATGAAATCCTATAGGGTCATAGAATCATAGGAAATACAACACAGTTGAATCCTATGACCATTTTTGCCTTGACAACACCCATCTTCAGAGTGAATCTCCTCTCTCAAGGAGGGTCAGGCCACTCAAGCTAGGGATGAATTTGTAAATACCCATCCATCCAGTCATCCATTTCCTTTTTGCAAAAAGATATATCTGTCAGCTGATTGAACATGGCGGTAGTTGTTTTGTGCTAGCTCGTGATACATTAGGTATTGTGAATCTTGGAGTTATAATATGTAACTATATATAATTAGCAGGCAGGGTGGCGGTGCAGGGGGGCTTGCCTCCTGCAAAAAAAAAAAAAAAAAAAGATTTATTCTGAGTTTCAATGAAAGTGCTTTTGGTGAAACATTTCTGGAGGTTTTTTTTTTTTTTACATTGGTTTTCAATTGATTGCCGATCGCCAAATTGTGCTTACTCAATTGCCATTTGACAAATGGATGTTTTGATCAACTGTCAGACATCCATATATGTGTATATGTGTATATGAGTTCCTATCATGAAATCGAACATTAAGAACGCCGAATACAGGAAGACCGAACTTGGTAGTTCGAAAGGTGAGAATGTCGAAGCCGCAGAAACCCAAATTCTTTCCCAGGGAAAGAATTCAGTTGCCCATTTCTGCGGCTTTGGCATTTTCGGACCGGGTCAAGGTAAGTGTACGAATGGGTAGTGACGGACTTTAGGGTTAGGGCGTGGATCAGGTAAGTGCGTGATAGTGACAGACTTTAGGGTTAGGGCGTGAGTCAGGTAAGTGTGCAATACTGACGGACTTTAGTGTTAGGGTGCGGGTCAGGTAAGTATGCGATAGTGATGGACTTTAGGGTTAGGGCACGGGTCAGGTAAGTGTGCGATAGTAACGGACTTTAGGGTTAGGGCTGGGTTAAGGATAGTGCATAGATAGTTGTGTATGTTAGGTTTACTGTACATTTTGAAGGTGTTTAGTGTGATTGTGTTATTTGTGTGTTTTTCAGAACAGCGAATTTTTGAAGATTCGATGTTATCCGAATTTGATCTTCCAAGTTCTAACTTATAGTGTTCGACATTTTGGAAGTTCAATTTTGTGATACAGACCCGTGTATATACATGTATATAGTATACATACATATATATGTATATATATATATATATATATATATAGAGAGAGAGAGAGAGAGAGAGGCATTTGTTTTATTTCAGGACTCGCCTTTTGTGTTTCTATTTTCTAATCATTTTGTGTGTTACTAGGTGTGCCAAGGTATTTGTAATAAGTTAAATTATAAAAGATATTTGCTACATGAAATATTACTAATTCCAACAGGAAATCATCTTTGTTAAACACAGCTCATTCATTTGTCTACAAAAGGGGTTTTCAATTATTCAGAAACAATGCTATCAAAAACAAATATTGAAGGTCCCTAGTTAAATCCCAGTCAAATTTCAACTTTTACATTCATAGTATGACATTTGTCTCCATTACACAGAATAACACAAGTTCTTCACATGCAGCAGCTGTAACAATTAGTTCTGCTGTGTATCTGTCAAGCATTTTTTGCATGTACTGACAAAAGGGTTGTTGTTTATCCATCAAGTGGTGCTTCTGAGTGTACTAAAAATGCTTGTATTTAAAGATTCAGGAATGTGAGGGGTCTGTGCTTGTGTGCTCAGCATCAGTGTGTGCTACTGAAGGGTTTCCACATTTCCTCTTGTGCCTCCCACATATGGTTTATATGAAAACAATGTATTGTCCTTGAATTCTACATTAAAGAATGAATGCTGCGTCTTTGAAAGATTGTAGAGTAGTTACAGATATGTGAAAAATGTTGCTGTACAACAGCATTTAACTAATTTTCCAGTGAGGTGCATAACATGCAATTTACCAATGCAAAGATTTTTTTAGTCACAAAACTGAATAGCTGTCAGTCTGTCTGTCTTTCTTTCACACCCTTTCTTTAATGTCTCAGACCATAATGAATTATGTGAATGACTGCACTGTGCTGTGTGAATTTCTTAGCTTGTTCCTTTTATTTTGACAATGTATAATAAAACTAAAAGAATACATTTTATATATATATATATATATATATATATATATATATATATATATATATATACTTTGTATTCACAAAACAAAGAAGCTATCCTTTCCTATAAGAAGAGTATGAGGAAACTTAATCACAAACAGTTCATACCCAACATGTTCCACTTCTTGCCCATCCATAATGCTTTGCACAGAATGCAAAAATCCAAAGTGAATTAATTCTAACAGATTAAAGATAAACTATATTTTTGTCATTAATAAAATTCTGTATTAAAGAACAACAGTATATTTCAGTCCTGACAACAATATCATTCAGTAGGCTGTGTGAATGAAACTGCATACAAATTATACCCCTCAAATAATATAAAGTAAAAATAAACAATGCATTAAAATATGTGGAAAAAAGAAAACAGGGAAATGAAAAAGAAAAATAGATAACAAAATGCTGAATTTCCATTTCGTATAAAATTCAGCATATTGCAGAACTGCTGCCTAGTTTCCCTTATCAAGATACAACAGTACATTTTATCTTATCCAATATCTAACTGCATTTAACAATGGGCACTAAAATAATTAAAGAGAATTGAAGGGTATGACTCTGGATAAAAAAAAATGGTGTAGCTAATAGGAGGCAGGAGGTGAACCCCTAGAAATTATTTAATAACATCCTTGCTATTGGTACCATTCAAAAACACACCATCACTATGCATCTTGGGTCAACTAATAACTTTACTCTTAGAGAGGAAGAACAACTACAAAATATCCATTGAAGCTCCAGATCATCTGATGGTGCCTGTACTATGCGATGATTGGATTCTTAACGAACCCTTTCTACATCTGTAATCCAGAGTAATAAGAGAAACCTTAAAATACTCTAGCTAATCCAAAACACAGGTATGTAAAACCCCCGGTTGTAGTGTTTAACAGCTACAGAAATACAGAATTACATTACAGAATTATGCTAATATACATTCTACAGTGCACAGTCAGCAGGAAGGCCAGTAAGGCTAAAGTAGGAAGAGTTGATTTCATTTATTAAAGCAAATCAATCAAACTGACTAATATATTTTCACAAGGAATAGTATCAAAATGATGTGCAAAAAGAACAAGAGGTTGAGCCTGAAAAAAAACAGCAGCACCATATTCCTTATCACAATACCGTGTTCCTTACATAAGGGAAGACCTAAGAAAGTATTTTAGCAAAGAAATGTCAACTGAGATCATAAGAATTTCATAAAGAAGCTTATGAATACAGTTGGTAAAGGTATTGCAGTTATACACATGTTAAATGAAGCATTTGCACTACAGCTTAAAACAAAATGAGGTAATTCTCTGTGCCCGATATAGCATACCTCAAGCAGTAATTATTAAATGTCCATGAGGGATAGTCTCTGACCTAAAAGTCTTAAATCAGGTTGCAGAAATTATTATTAACTAAGAAGTACACAGCTATCCAGGAACCAAAGATCACCCACACAGTGTGATTTCAGCAACTACAGCTTCAAGACTCATTTATAACAAAGGACAAAAATAAAACACATTGTAGTTCAAAAAAGAGGCATCCAGTGTGAAGAATAAATAACAAAGCATTCAGGGACCATAAAGAAGCAAAACAAGAGCAGAACCAGGAACAGTTTGTATTAAAACCTGGAAAAAACTGAAAGCTCTCAGAACAGTAAATGCCCAGATTCAAGAAAGGATGCTCATTCACTTAAAAATACTAGAATAAACTAGAAAATAGAGATGTTAAGCTCACTAAAACAGAGGAGGATGGAGGAAGTGATACAGTAAAAAGCAAACATGAGAAATGAATAGTTCTGCCCACCCCCTCTTAGCTGGTGGCAGCAATGCAGGCAAGGAAATTAAAAAAAAATAATTTTAATCATTGTCCCTGATTAGTTTGTTCCTTAAAATAAGCTTTTAGGTTCATAGGTAGGTACTAGGCTATCGGCCCAAGGGCCTACATAAGCCTAGCCAACAAGTTTCCCTGGCTTACACCACCCAAGAAAGTTATTTTCCTGTGTCACTGTGCCACTTTTACCCAATCTCTTTGATGATCAGATGTCGACCATTCAGTCTTCTCACCCCAAGCTATTTATTAGAATGCTTCACAAAAGCATTCTTCAAATGGGGAACCTAAACTATGGAATACAGACAATGAATTTCAGGGCCGTACTCACTCTTCATGTTTCAACAACAGCCTTCCTGAATCATTGATACATGGCTGTCGAGATAAATAAACATCCTATATGGAACAATTCAAGTGTAACTGGTGTTTACTAGCTACAGAGGAATATACCATTTCACTTTGAATTCTCATTGTATTGTGACTGCACTCTTATGCTGTGTAACTTCTACTGCGTAACTTGTATATAAGGTACTACTTTTGTTTTGCAACAACCACACTTCCTAGATGCTCTCCTCACACTGGATAATGATGATGTCTGTGCAGTTACTGAAACATGGCTCAAAGCCATGGAAAGCACTACGGCAGCACATGGCTATAATGCCTTTCATATGTTCTGACCACCCACCGAACATGAAAGAGTAAAAGGAAGAGGTGTATCTATCTACATAAAGGATGAGCATTCCTCAAGGCTGGTCAAACAATATGACATGCTTGAGCTACTCTATGTCCAACTAACCATGGGAAAAATCCATTACTATATTCTTACTAGCTACAGGTCCCCCACCATGAACCAAGAAACCCATACATTATACCTGAAGTTACTAGAATCACTTAGCATCCAGCCCAATGCCATACTCATGGCTGATTTTAACTACCCCTCCATTAATTGGGAGGCATAGATGACTACTAACATTCAGGGCATTCTGCTGCTTCATTTAGATTCACTGCTATAGCTAGGATATGTTATAGGATGCCATGATAAATTAAACAACAAAGAATGTACCAGGATAATTCATTTGGGTGCCCTGTTCACTCCTGGATTGAATGTCATCTTGTGACTGGTTGTGCTATTATATAGAGGAGGGGTTATGCTGTTGGGTTATTTATTTATTTACTGTGATGTCACATTCATAAGTTTGTTTAAATGTTTAAGCACTAAAGAAGGCCTTTTGGCCGAAACCAGCATGCTCTGAATGGAATATTCAATTAATGTGAAGATCATACAATAAAATTGTTTTAATTGCTGATGAAGAGTGTTGGCCAGTTCTGTTGTTTGCATTTTGACACTACCATTCAGACCCCAAGATTTATTGACTTTGTAAATTCAAATGCCTTGGAGCAGCTAGTCTGTAGCTTTGTTTGTATAACTTGAGCACTAATCCAGACCTTCTTTTTTGGAGAAGATTCCCCTGCACCCCAGTGGCAGGAGTGTGCAATTAGAACTTGTCTGATTGAAGACAATCAATTGAAGGTTATTTGATGAAACCTTTTTCAAACAAAAACGAGGGGTAGCAATGGGCTCTCCCGCTGCACCCTCATATGCTAATTTAGTCATGACCTGGTGGGAAAAGGAACATCTAGATAGATTAAGGAATATTTTCCATATTTCCTTTTATTGCAGGTTTATGGATGATTTGGTATTCATCTAGAAGGGAATCACGACACAGTTAACTCTTTTGTCACTGAAGTTAACTCCACAGTTGACTTTTTGAAATTTACCACCGGAGACATAGGGTTATCTGTCAATTTTTTAGATATCCAATTATGGTGGGATACCACTGACCATAGGTTTCATAGCCGTATACATCAAAAGGACACCTTTACTAACAGTTACCTTCATTATCGAAGTGGGCACTGTAGACATACAATTAGAAATATTCCTAAAGGACAGTTAGTTAGGGCATGTCGGATGACGTCTAGAGATTATGATCTTGGTTTAGAAATTAATTTTATTACACAATTATTTGTGGATAGGGGTTATGATAAATTATTATTAGATAGTATTGTGAAAGAAATTCAAAATAAAAGAATTTCACATTACCAGGCCATTTTAAATGTGGTTGATTTTAATGATCTTACCTTTTTAACTAGGAAGGTGAGTAACGATTCAGGGAACGGTGAGCTAATATGTTCACTTGATCTTAGTATTAATAGTCTTGAAATTAAACGTCTGATTGAGGCCAACTGGAAGATTATACAAGGGAATCCTGATATGGCCAATATTTTAGGGGTTAAACCCAAGTTTACTTTTAGGAACCATTTTAATTTTAAAAAGGCTATGGAATACAATAAAAGGAATTTTATGGACTCATCTAAATTAAAATCTAGTGGGAAAGGTATGTTTAAATGTCATCATTGCAATTTGTGTAGATATATAGCAGTAGGACCCTACATAGCCGTAGATACCTTAGACAAAACGCTAGAAGTTCCAGGATATGTTGACTGTAACACCAAGGGGGTAGTTTATATCAGTACTTGTAGTACTTGCCCCAGTTTCTATGTAGGAATGACCATTAGAAGTCTGAAGACCCGTATTCGTGAGCATTTATATAGCATTAGGAAGCATGATGAAACCAATGCATTATATAAACACTCTATAGAATGTTGTAATTTTAAGAAGTTTTTATTTTCCATTCTTGAAGTATGTAGTATAGACCTAAGGGGTGGGGACTTTAAAAACTACATAGAACAGAGAGAAACTTTGTGGCAAATTAAGTTAAGATCTGACAAACCTCCTGGTTTAAACGATGCAATTAACATAAAATGTTTTTTGAAGGATCGCAGATTATGTATTGACAAAAATGTTGGCATGAACTTTTTCACTTAAAAACTGTTGATTAAGTTTTAAGTATTTATTAATTTATTGTATAATTGGATAATTGTTTTCTGTGCTGGTATTTATTGAGCCTTTGCAGTTCAAAGTTGTATTCTGATGAAGTCATTCAACGAAAGCGTTTATTAAAGGTGATTACGCTATTTCTGTTTGGTTTGCTTATATTGGATTTGCATCACCTTGGTCCTTTCTTCTTCAACCTTATTTTTTTGTTGGTTGATTCAGTGGTTTTGCAGTTTTATATGTTATAGGATGCCATGATAAATTAAACAACAAAGAATTTACCAGGATAATTCATTTGGGTGCCCTGTTCACTCCTGGATTGAATGTCATCTTGTGACTGGTTGTGCTATTATATAGAGGAGGGGTTATGCTGTTGGGTTATTTATTTATTTACTGTGATGTCACATTCATAAGTTTGTTTAAATGTTTAAGCACTAAAGAAGGCCTTTTGGCCGAAACCAGCATGCTCTGAATGGAATATTCAATTAATGTGAAGATCATACAATAAAATTGTTTTAATTGCTGATGAAGAGTGTTGGCCAGTTCTGTTGTTTGCATTTTGACACTACCATTCAGACCCCAAGATTTATTGACTTTGTAAATTCAAATGCCTTGGAGCAGCTAGTCTGTAGCTTTGTTTGTATAACTTGAGCACTAATCCAGACCTTCTTTTTTGGAGAAGATTCCCCTGCACCCCAGTGGCAGGAGTGTGCAATTAGAACTTGTCTGATTGAAGACTACTGGAACAAGGCTCAATTTTGAGATTTTTTTACTGGTTAATTGGGTAATTTGTTTAAAAGCCTTTTCTGATTGCTTGTAGTCATCTAAAGCTGTTTTAAGTGTATTTTTTACTGTTCGTAGTCGTTTAAAGCTGTTTTAAGTGTATTTTTTACTGTTTTTGCCTTATCTTTTAAAAAAAAAATGTGTCCTTGTTTCCCACCTTTCTAAGCTAGTATAGTCCAGTTTTCAGGCTAGTGCTGAATTCAGGGCTGTGTTACAATTTTCTGAGTTGCCCATACCTTACTTGGATAGAGGGAGGTTTCTCTGTTCAACTGTGAGAGAGGGAGCTTTGAGCAGCCATCTGTCCCTGGAGGAGTGGTTCCAGCCCAGAAGTTAGTAGTTTATAGGCCATTTTGGGCTAATTTCTATCTCTTTCATTTCCCTGCTGTAAAAACTGTGTTTGCACAGTTTTGCACGTCCGGGCAGTGCTGGTTAGCTAGGGCTAAATTTATCCCGGCTCCACCAAGTCTCCTCTTCAGTTTTTCCCTTGAAAGTAGTCTAACTCTCAACCTAAGCACTTAAAAAAGCATCCTACAGTCCAGCACTTGCTCAAAACTAATAGCAAGCACTAATATACCCCGACACTTGATTGCCCAGCAGGGCAAGGCTCATTACTCACCGCTCACCAACCAAGAGACTAAGCAGCTCACCCTACTATTCAAGCATGACCAAAGGGCAGTTTCAGGTATACTCCCCAGTTCAGCTGGTGAACCTGGGTATCCTGAGGCAATGTTACAACTGCCTCATGTACACAGACAACCTTCTCCTCCTACCACAAAACATTAACATATGCGAGAGATGCAATTGTATAGCTAAATTCGAGGCTAAGCTCTCTCCACCCAAGACTGGAACAGGCAGTCATGAGGAGAAGGTTAACACTTGCACCACACCTCCAGCCTCACATAGACATACTAAACCAGCACTGGCAAAAAATACACATAAATACACAAAATCATACTCTGAGGCTCTAAATAAAAACCTGCAAAAGCATCACAGACCTCCAAAGCAGGCACCCAAAAAACATGCACCTCCCGTCACAAACCAGACAACACATAAAACACAAAATTAGTGTGCTGGACAATCACAGCCCTTAAGGCGAAATAACATACCTAACACACTAGTAATAATTTTCTTGGGTGGCAAAAGCCAGGGTACCATTTGGCTAGGCTTATATAGGCCCTAGGGCCAATAGCCTAGTACCTACCTATGGACCTATGAACCTATAATAGGCAGCTCTATAGTGAGGCACACTGATGTCCCACTCACTAGGCTGGACAAGGAGAAGTTTACTGTTAGCTGCCTGGCGGGAACCAGAATCCGCCACATAACACAAGCACTCAGGTCACTCCAGAACAAGTACAAATATGACTCTGTCATTGTTCATGTTGGTGTGAATGACCTGAGAAGTACCTCCCTGGACTACATGAAAAGAGACATGGAAGAGCTCTCTGATCATGTAGCCCAGGTGGGTATGACCCTGACCCTGAGTAGCATCCTGCCCTCACCAAGAATGATACTACAGTATAAAGAAAAAATGATCATTTTCAACAATTGGCTAAGCTTCTGGTGTCATTCAAAGGGGATCCAGTGTCTGTCAGCCTGGGACGACATGCTCGACAAGCCTCGTTGCTTCGCAAAAGACGGCTTGCACCTGTCACCCCTAGGCTTTCGAATACTGGCCAAGGCTCTTGCTGCCCCCATAGTGCCTTTTTTAGGCAAGGCTCAAAAGTCAAACCCACCTCTGTAAACAGCACAAATAAAAAGATGAGGGTTATGCTACTCAACACCAGGAGTTTAAATCTCAAAATGAATGCGCTCGAAGCACTCCTCAGTATGGAGAACGTCGACATCTGTGCAGTAACTGAAACCTGGTTCAAGGCTCCACAGAGCAGCCCCAGAGCTACTAGACTACAACTCATACCACACATTTCGGCCACAGAACATGGACTGAAACACAAAAGGAGAGGGTGTATCCATATTCATCAAGGATACTTACACCTCCAGGTTAGTGGTGCAGCATGATACCTCCGAGATCATCCATGTGCAACTAACATCAGGCAACTCTGCAATGCAAATTGTGGCCTGCTACAGATCACCCTCCATGACCCAGGACCACCACTCCACCTTTCTGGAGACACTGGAAAACATGAAGGTCCTACCAAACACCCTGATATTGGGCGATTTCAATTACCCTACCGTTAACTGGGAAAACTACTCAAGTACAAACTCCCAGGTCCAGCGCTTCCTGGAATTTATCAACTCAAATGCCCTGGATCAGCTGGTAAACTCCCCTACCAGAGGTGAAAACATATTGGACCTGGTTATCACCAACATGGGCGACAGGTGTTCCACACCGGAGGTCAACCCGCCACTGGTTAGATCAGACCATAAACTAATCACTCTGGATGTCCACACCACACCACCACCTCCAACCAAGGAAACCACAGTGAAAAACTTTTCTATAGCAAACTTCACCTTACTTAAGACAGAGGTGGTAAGTTTCACAGCCCCCATGCTAAAGGATAACAGTGTCCAAGATGCAGGAACCTTTACAAATGCACTCTATGAGCACCTACAAGGATGCATGGATCGTGCCATCCCTAGCAAAACCAAGACTCACTCCCCTAAGAGAAGGAAACCAGTCTGGTGGACCCCTGCCATAAAGAGGCTATACAACAGAAGGAGGAAACTAGTTCAGAAAAAAAGCAAATCCCAAGAAGGAAAGACATCCCTGATCAGTATCAGTAAGAAACTAAGGTCCCTCATAAATTCCTCCAAGGCTAACTTCGAAAGAAAAATAGCCAAGGATTCAAAAGATAACCACAAAGCCTTCTTTAGCTATGTCAAAAATCTAAGTGGCAACTCGCAAATATGCTCTGAGCTAGTGCAAAATAGCACAAAATATACTGAACCCACTGATATTGCCAACATCCTGGCAGATAGATTCAGTGCAAACTTTACCCCCCTCTCACCCCCAAAAGGGCCCGCAACAATACCGGAAAAGTGTAGTGTCCTGGAAATCACAGATGCACAGGTGAAAATAGCCCTTTCAAAAGCCAAAAGCACAGCATCAATGAGGCCAGATGGTGTCCCAGGCTGCGTCTTGCACGAACTACTGAATGAACTAACCCCCCACCTAAACACACTGTTCAACCTTAGCCTCTCCACAGGCTACGTGCCCATGGAATGGTGCGCAGCAACAGTTATTCTGCTCCACAAAGGAGGGGTCACAACTGACCTTGGTAACTATAGGCCCATAAGCCTGACTAGCCTGGCCTGCAAGGCTGTGGAGTGCATCATCATGGAACTCATAAACAAAGACATTGGAAACCTCCAAACACTTGAACTGACCGAGTTTGGCTTTGTTAAGGGCAGATCATGCCTACTAAACCTGGTTGACTTCTTTGAGACAGTCACCAAGGCCATAGATGAGGGGAAGGTAGCTCACACAGCCAACCTTGACCTCGCCAAGGCTTTTGACACCATTCCCCACTCTGGAATTATAGAAAAACTCACCAGCCTGAACATAAACCCCTACATCACGAGATGGGTTGCCAACTGGCTCACAGACAGAATGCACACGGTAAGAATAGTGGGCTCCAGTACTGGGTCAGCTCCAGTACTGGGTCGGGTCAAGTGTTTGGAGGTTTCCAATGTCTTTGTTAATGAGTTCCATGATGATGCGCTCCATAGCCTTGCAGGCCAGGCTAGTCAGGCTTATGGGGCTATAGTTACCAGGGTCAGTTGTGGCCCCTCCTTTGTGGAGCAGAATAACTGTTGCTGTGCGCCATTCTAAAGCAAAAAACACAGCATCTATGGGACCGGACGGTGTCCCAGGCTGTGTCTTACATGAGCTCCAAGAAGAACTGAGCCCTCACATTAAGTCACTGTTCAATCTTAGCCTTACTACAGGATATGTACCCAAAGAATGGTGTACAGCTACAGTGGTCCCACTCCACAAAGGTGGTGCCACAACGGACCCCGGAAACAATCGCCCCATAAGCCTGACTAGTCTGGTCTGTAAAGCTATGGAGCGTATTATCATGGAACTCATAAACAAAGACATTGGGAGCCTCCAGACACTGGACTCTACCCAATTCGGCTTTGTTAAGGGCAGATCTTGCCTCTTAAACCTAGTTGATTTTTTTGAAACAGTTACCAAAGCCATAGATGAGGGCAAGGTAGTCCACACAGCCTACCTGGACCTCGCAAAAGCCTTTGACACAATACCCCACTCGGGCATCATAAATAAGCTTACCAGCTTAAACATCAACCCCTATATCACAATATGGGTTGCAAACTGGCTCAGAGATAGAACCCACATGGTCAGAATCACAGGTGCCATGTCCGAATCCAAACCAGTTACAAGTGGCATCCCACAGGGCTCAGTTCTGGGACCTCTCTTGTTTGGTATATACTTCTCTGAGGTTCAGGCTAACACGGGGGGGATTATGGCTGACAAAGTTCGCAGATGACTGCAAACTGGGGACCATAATCGAATCTCCAGCTGTCACAAGCATTCTCCAAAAGGGTCTCACAGAGACGGATGCTTGGTGCCAGAGCCACAGCCTCAAGCTAAATGCTAAAAAGTGCATAGTCATCCCCTTGGGGAAAAACAAGGTGCCCACAAATTACCACATAGGTGGTAATCCATTAAGTACGGAAGAAGTAATTAGAGATTTGGGGACCAACGTAGATAGTAATCTCTCCTTTGATAATCACGTTGCCAAAGTGGTTAGAAAGACCTTCTATATAGCCCACCTTATCACGAAAGGGTTCTCATCTAGATCAAGAGAGGTCATTGTGCCCCTCTGCTCGTCACTCATCAAGCCCATAATTGAATACAATGCCCCTTTTGGGATGTACCTTACCCGACACCTGCAGCAACTGGAGAGACCCCAAAAGTACCTCACCAAGAGGATCATGGGTTACAAACAGATGTCCTATGCAGCTCGACTAAAGAAACTCCAGCTCTACTCAGTTACTTACCACCTACTCAGAGGCGATCTATGCCTGATGTACAAAGCCATGTCAAACCCAGAATTAATGGAATGCTCCACCTCAAAAAATCCAAGTCCCTTAGAGCTACACGCTCCAGGGACCTAAACCTCAGCACAAAAATAAATAGGACATGCTGGAGGAACAGATTCATTTCCCAGAGGCTCCCCTCACTCTGGAATAGAATCCCAATTCATGTTAGACATAGCCCCTCGCTGACCCTCTTCAAGCCAAATCTGGACGCGTGGATGGGAAATCACAAATTCACCCCTGGGATCTCTTCTGTGTCCCTGCTAGACAGAGGCACAGTAAACTAATATTAAAAGGGTACCTTCTGTGACCTACTTTACAGAGGCACAGTAGGCTAATCTAATAGGGAGGCGGAAACCAAATACACTCTAGCTAGGCTTATAAATGCCCTAGGGCAGATAGCCTAGTATCTACCTATGAACCTATGGACCAGTCACAAGTGGTGTCCCACAAGGCTCGGTCCTGGGACCCCTACTGTTCAGCATATACTTCTCAGAAGTACAGGCAAACACAGGAGGACTATGGCTAACCAAGTTCGCCGATGACTGCAAACTGGGAGCCATAATTGACTCTCCGGCTGACACGGACATTCTCCAAAAGGGCCTTACTGAGACGGACACCTGGTGTCAAAGTCATGGTCTCAAGCTAAATGCCAAAAAATGCATAGTCATCCCATTTGGGAAAAACAAAACACCCATGAATTACCACATAGGTGGCAGCCCCCTTAATACAGAAGAGGTAATAAGTGATCTGGGGACCCAGGTAGATAGTAATCTCTCCTTTGACAATCATACTGCCAACGTAGTTAGGAAATCCTTCTATGTAGCCCATCTAATCACTAAAGGGTTCGCATCCAGAAATAAAGAGGTTATAGTGCCCCACTACTCGTCACTCATCAGACCCATCATAGAGTACAATGCCCCATTTGGGATGTACCTCACAAGACACTTCCAACAGCTGGAAAGACCACAAAAGTACCTCACCAAGAGGATTACTGGCCTCAAACATATGTCCTATGCAGCCCGACTGGAAAAACTCCAGCTGTACTCAGTCACATATCGCTTACTCAGAGGTAATCTCTGCCTGACTTACAAAGCCATGTCCAACTCAGAATTGATGGACATGCTCCACCTAAAGAAATCCAAGTCACTGCAAGCCACTCGCTCTAATGAGCTAAACCTCACCACAACAATAAATAGAACATGCTGGAGGGATAGATTCCTGTCACAGAGACTCCCCCATGCTTTGGAACAAAATTCCTAACTACATTAGGCAGAGTCCCTCACTAACACTCTTCAAGAGAAACCTTGACGAGTGGATGGGTAACAGAAAATACACCCCTGGGATCACTTCATTGGCTCTTCTTGACAGAGGCTCAGTTAATTAATCAATGGGGTGGCAAAAGCTGACACACTCTGGCTAGGCTTATAAATGCCCTCGGGCAGATAGCCTAGTACCTACCTATGAACCTATGAACCTATGTACTTCCACTAGGGGAACAAATATCCTAGATCTGGTACTCACAAATATGGGAGAGTGCTGCACCCCTCCCCCCAATGTGATGTCCTCACTGGTAAGATCAGATCACAACATGGTCTCCACTGAAACAGAGGTAAAATCTAGTCCACCTACCTAACCCCAGTAATTTTAAGAATTTCTCTAAAGCAAATTTACCCCTATTAAGGGATGGCATAGCTAGCTTCCAAACTCCCTCAAATCCAGAAAACACAAAATAAATGCTGAGGTGTACACAAAAGCCCTTTACAAGCATATAAACAACTGCATAGAAATGGCAGTACCAGATTGAAATAAATCTAGGTCAAACTGCAAAAACAGGCCACCCTGGTGGACCCCTGATATTAATAGGTTGAATAACAAAAGAAAGAAAATCATATTGAGAAGTAAAATGGGATGTGCACAACACAGCAAATGTCCATCATTAGTCTAAATAAGTGAATCAGGTAACTTGTCAAATCTATGAAAGCAGACTTTGAGGTAAAAATAGCCCCCATATCTAATGATAACCATGTCATTTTTCAGTTATGTTCACAATCTTAAGGGCAACATCCAACAATGTGCTGAAGTAGTTGCAGATGGCACCACCATCAGAAGATAAAGCAATTCTGCTGGCTGACAAATTCAGCTCAAGTTTCACCTCCCCATCACCCCCAGTTCTCCCACCAAGAAATACGGTCCACCACTCCACCACCAATTATCACAAAATTATCACCAAAGAACAGGTTGCCACTGTACTCTCTAAAGCTAAAAACACTGCTTCAGTGGGGCTTGATGATATACGAGGTTGCCTTTTAAACAGCTTAAATTGGGTCTTGAGAGGCCCATTAAGATCTCAATTTAAACACAACCTCCATACTGGCTTTGCCCTGATAGTGTGGAGGACAGCAACAGTTATCCCTCCGCATAAATGGGGACAGTCTACTGACCTGGGAAATTACAGACCCATAACTCTGACTAGCCTTATATGTAAGGCCATGGAAAGAATAATCATGGACCTGATAAAAAATGACATAGGAAACCTCCAAACGATGGACCCAAGCCAATTTGGCTTTGTCAAGGGCAGGTCATGCCTACTGACCTGGATTATAAATAAACTCACAAAACTGGGCATAAATCCCTACATCAGCAGATGGATAGTCAGTTGACTCACAGACAGCACATGTGGTTAAAGTGCGTGAATCCAGATCCAACAAGAGTCCAGTTACTAGTGTTATGCCGCAGGCTTAGTGCTGGGACCACTCCTGTTCAGAATATACTTCTCTGAAGTCATGTCTAATGTGTAAGACCTCCAGATGACAAAACTTCCTAATGACTGCAAGCTGCTGGCAATCATTGAATCTCCCAATAATATAGATATTCTTAAGGAGGGACTAAATCAGAGCCAGATCCATCACTAGGTGTCCAAGGCAGTCACATAAGGCCCACTGGCCGGGAGGGGGCCTGTTGGCCAGGAAATTATTTTTCTCTAAATAAAAAAAAAATACATATTTTTTAAGGGAGTTCTTCTTTAAAAACACCTATGTGTCTGGTCACACAGATGCAACAGGTATGTGTGATTTGTTTATCTCTTCATCTTCTGCATCTGTGTGACCTGTTGTTTACATCTTTGTTTTCTGCATGAGTGGAATTGAAATACCAGAAGAAGTTTGGACTGCAGACCATGAACAGACAAGTAAGAGGTAGGTATGTGTGGTGGTGGTGTGTGTGTGTGTGTGTGTGTGTGTGTGTGTGTGTGTGCGTGTGTGTGTGTGTGTGTGTGTGTGTGTGTGTGTGTGTGTGTGTATATAGGGATAGCAGGTGGTTAGTAATTTGTTCAGGCTCAAACCCTGTACCTTAGTTACAGAAAACAAGAGCCTGAAACTTCTACCCCAACCACCAAGCTGCATTTTTGAAGGCTCTGAGTTTCAGCTACATTTTTCAAGGAACTGAGTTTCAAATGGACTTTCAATGAATTGTGAACTTCAATGGAAGAGAATTTTACTGCTGCCCATGCTAAGTCTGTTTGCAATGTGCAGATGTTTTATTATGCTAGCAATACTTGCATTTGATGCAGAAGGCCATGGGTTCTACTCCCACAGCATGGAGATGGATTGCTGACACTGAGTTCTACTTGGGGGGGATGATGCTGCAGTCCTGAGTATGTCCTCATTTGGATGAGATGCCTAGTTACTATGAACCTGTTATCAGTTTGCCATCTCTTCTCAATTGCAATATTACCAGATTACCATTTTTTAATGCAAGATATGCAATTTATTTTTCAAGGGCAGCAGGCACTGAATTTGCAGATAAAACACTGAAATATAAAGTTGCTTGCTAGCAGCAACCGCTTCATTAGTTACAGATCTATTAAATTTAGAATTATTCAGATGACTTTTACTTCTGCAGAGATTTTGCATATTGACTGCGGTGGTGGTGCTGCGGTAGCATTGTCGCCTCACTGTTAGACGTTGCCCATTCGATTCTCAGTTAGAGCGTCTTCTGTGTACCAACATGCGTGAATGGGTGTTCCTTCATTTAAGGTTGTGCGTTAGGCCCGGCAAGCCAGTACGTAAAAATCTACTGCCAATCTTTAGCGGACCGGAGTTCCACTGTGGCGACCCCTAACCGGGAAATGCCAAAAGACACAAACAAACAAACAAGAGATTTTGCATATTGACTGATATTGCTGGATTGTAATGACCGAAGTTTGATTGGCCTTTTATGGTTGAAATGTTCTGAACTGGGCAGCTTTGTCATTATTGGTCCATGTGTTTTGTTTCATTGCTTACTGGAAAAATGTTCAGAACTATAAATTTAAAACACATTCTAACAAATGGTGCTGTATTATACAAGGAATATAATTTAATACAATCAGGAAGGTGAATCAAAGAACTCTTGCATGTTTGCATGGTCCTAAAAATGTGTGCAGGATGCATATGATTTGAAAACAGCACAATGGTAAACTTAATCCGCCAGATGCATTTTCTTTGAATGTGGGTTTGAATGATGTTTCAATGATTGTGAGTTTCAAGGGCTTACTGTTTATACCAAGTGTGTTTTCATTCTGATTGTGAAACTGTGTTGTTTTGTTTAGGAAATGGCTATCGGTGCTTGCGGTATAAAATTTGAAATAAAAGTTTTAAATTAAATCCAAATATTTGTAATCATTGCAGAAGTAAAGCAGAAAATAGCATGCACATTTTGAGGTTTGAACAGTGTTTATGGTAACTAGGGAGAAATTGCCAAATAATGGGGACACTGGAATGGCTGTTGGGGGAGGAGGGTCTGTGTATGGGGGGCCTGATCCATTATCCTGCCTAGGGCTCCATTTGACCTTGATCCATCTCTGGTCTAGAGCAGACAAATGATTGGTACCAGAAACATGGCCGGAAATAAAATGTGAAAAAATGCATTATCATACTCTTTGGGAAATCAAATACCCCTGAAAATTACCACATGAATAGCACACCCCTAAGAGTAGACTCAGAGGTAAGAGATCTAGTTACACAGATAGATAGCAGCCTGAGCTTTGGCCACCATGTGTCCACAGTGGTGAGGAAGTCCTTCAATGTGGTACATCTTATAAGTAATGGTATGGCAGCCAGTTCTAAGGAAATTATAGTCTTGATGTACTCAGCCCTCATTAGACCAATAATCAAGTGCAATGCACCATTTAACATGTATTTGAATAGGCACGTACAGCAGCTGAAGTAACCTCAGAGATTTCTCACAAAGAAAATACAGGGTGTAAGCAACATGTCCTATGCAGACAGGCTAAAAGACCTATCCCTTTTACTCTATCTCATACCGATTATTAAGGGGTGACCTATGCTTGACAAATCCAGCCTTGATTGAGCTGCTACACATCTGCAAGGCTAAATATTTGATTTAGCCGAAAGCGCTAACATTAATTTGGAGTCATTAAACGTCTGTTTATTTTACGAAGTAGTCTCTCATAGTGTTCTTGTTCGTTGTTACGCTCTTTTGGTGCAAGTCAAACAGCATGAGCATCACCTGATCTAGGGATCTAAACTTAGCAACTCAAACAAAACATGCTGGAAAGACAGATATGTGTCTCAGAGACTGTCCCTTCTTTGGAACAGGCATCCTATTCACGTTAGGCCGAGCCCTTCCCTGGCCCTCTTCAAACACAATTTGAATCAATGGATGGTGAATCGCAAATTCCCACATGGGGTAGTACCTGTGTCCCTTATGGACAGGGGCAATCTGTAAGATATTCAATGCATAAGCACAAATCCATGCCATCCTCTTGCCCCAGGGGCCATATGTTGGGTAAAATCGGGATATATTGGCAAGGCTTGTAAAAGTTCTTAAGCCATTAGCCTAGTAATCTCCTATGAAACTATGAACCTATGAACAAGACTGTAGATGAAAATAGGCCATTGAGTTTAGCCTCCCTACCTGAATAAAAATAAAAAAATAGAAATTCTAGTACTTCCATAGAAGAAATTCTGAAAGAATTCTACAACACTAAAACTTGAATAGAGACTGGGGCATTGTACATGTCAGAATTTTTAAGGAAGAAAAACTGATACTATTGTTAAATGTTATAACAGATCACAGGAGGTTGGTAAGTACGCAAGGACCAGAAAAGACAAAATCTGATTCCCTACATGACTGCAAATCAGAGGTAATAAGGTACTAGTCTGTCAATGCAGATGACTAGGTCTATGAGTTGTTAATGAGCTGCACCCTGTGGTACAGGGTTTAATTCCTTCAACATTTTCCTTCTGCATGAGATTGAGGAAATCATTAAACCAGACAGTGCTTTGGGATAAATGGGAATTTGGGCTTTGCTCATTAATACTGTCCCAGACTGCGTGCGTGGTAACTACCTATGAACCAGTCTCTCTGTGTTGTCTCAGTAGTGCAAAAAAATCAAGGAATCATGGTTTAAAGAAAGGCATAGTGTTAGAGGCAAGTGGTGGGGCATGAAAACAACATATAAGCCTAGTCAAATGAGTTAAATTAAATCTTAACTGGGTGACAAAATTATTAGACAAAAATGAGTTATGCTCATAGGTCTTCTATGTTTAATTTTGTCAAAAGTAGTTCACAATGTCATTAACCCAGTGGGTATCACAGTTATCTTTGGTGCCAGAAAGATTGAAGCATTGTGGATTTAAAGCTGTGTAAACAGTGAAGATGTTATGTGATTGAGGCAGGTCACCCCTCTAGAGAGTTATGTATGTGTAGAGTAATAGTTAACTACATAGCAGATGTCTTTGAAAGTAGTGTCTGTAACTGTTAGTGAGTTAAGAGCCCACAGAAGATGGCTAGGATATTCACTTACAATATTATCCTTAAAACTAATGTATATTTACATGAGACTTACCTTGGTATGAAGGAACATCAAAAGCTCAAAACAGCAGCTTACAGAAATGGTTGTTTCCATGCTGTTACACAGTTCTGGAAACACAGATCCCCAGATTTAGCAAGCCCTACACAGTGTGCAGGACTAGTGCAGGAGCTCCAGCAGGCAATATGTCTGCCGTGTGATCCAGGAATAAGCTGCAGGGACGTGCACGAGTGCTCCTGCACTAGTCCTGCACAGACTCAGCTCCTGTATGCAAATTACCCCATTTGCAGGTGAAATCCATGAAAATGAGGTGAATTTGCAATCCAGGAAGCTGGAAGCCAGCCGTGCAGGACTAGTGTAGTCTGCAGAAATGTACTCAGTTAGTAACCGAGTACATTTCTGCAAACTACAAAACGGAGCCATGACAGCGCCAAATAAAGGGTGGATATTATGTAGAAAGCATGCCAATGGCCAAATATATGGCCATTGGCATGGAAAACAGTTTCAAAAATAAAAAAATTAACTTTTATTTTTTTTTTAGCCAATCTCGGCTGTTTAAGCATAGGGCTTAATGGGATCAGGCGAAAAATAAAAAAAAAAAATCCTAAAATAAGCATTCTAACCAAAACCACTATTTTGCCATTATACTCAATGGCAGGCAGAAGACAACATGGCCAGTGAATAGTGGTTGCTAAAGGGGGAGGCTCAGTGTGGGACCTGTAACTATGCATCAGCAGGCAATCCTATGCAAATGAGGGGAATGATACTGAATCCCAGATTTCCCCTGCATGCTAGTCAGCACCCAACAGTGTAAGAGCAGGAATATCTTGGTGTAAGCCTAGGAGTTAGCTGACATCATAGGGGAGGTGTCAGGCATACTGTAAGCGGATTGGAGCCCTGTGGCTCGGGTTTGCCTTTAGCTTAGCAGAGCTAAGCAAGGGGGTGTGCCTGAGGCTGCCTAGCACTCTTTACAAGTGGGTGTGCGCGCCATGCACTGGGTTTTAAAGGGGGAAAAAAAAGTAAACCAGGAAACAGCAGCTCTGTGCACACTTGAGCAATGTGTTTGCGCTGTGCACCCCCGGGCTTAAGCAGGAAGGCAATGGGAAGGGAAAACAGCAGTAGGAAGGTAATCTAGGAGAACTAGCATAGCTGGCAGGTGAAATGTATCAGAATCAGCCAATTACACAGGCAGCAGACCAGACCAGCCCAGAACATTACTATAAACTATGCAAACACCTTTCCCTCTGGTTTTTCCCACATACTCTACACCACTGGTATATACAAGTGGGGAACTTTTAACAAACAAAAACAACAAAATGATAGGGGCTGCAGCAGCTATCAGACATCAACATGTGGAAGAGGTTGAGGGTGGTGAGGATGAGAATGCTGTCAACCAACTCACAGTGAGGAGACAGAGAAGGCTGTACAGATCCAGGGTAACCTACCAGGGGCCACATGAGCTGGAGATAGTGGAGCACTATAGGATGGACAGGGACCTCCTACAGCAAATTGTTGAGCTGTGCTGGCTATGCCTGACACACAGAACTAACAGAGGGGAACCCATTCCAGTGGATACCAAGGTATGTGTAGGCCTAGGAATACTAGCCACATGTACCTCCCAAAGCCCAACTTGGGATATCATGGGGATCTCACAGGCATCAGCATCCAAGGTATTCCACCAGTTCCTGGATGCCATGTCAGCACATGCCGGTGAGCACGTATATTTCCTCAACACCCATGAGGTGTTGAACAGCAATATGTGTCTCTTCCACCAAATAGCAGAATACCGTGAGGTGGTGGGTGCTATAGACTGCATACACATATGCATCAAAGCACCACCCGGTAAGCAGGGTAGGGTCTTCATCAACCACAAGGGCTTCCCCTCCATTAACTGCACGATCATGTGCAATGCCCAGGGCATTATAATGAATGTGTGTGCTGGCTGCCCTGGAAGCTATCATGATTCCCACATCTAGCATCTGACGCAGCTATACCAGAGATTTGCCAATGGGGACATCTCTTACGGTCACCTAGTGGGGGATGCTGATTATGCACTGGAGCCATGGCTGATAACATCCATCAGAAATGCACACACACACCCAAACATGAACTCCATAATGAGGCACACGCACAGACAAGAATCATAATAGAACGTGTGTTTGGGATGCTCAAGTCATGGTTCCGGTGCCTGGACACATCCAGTGGAGCCTTGCAGTACTCACCAGCTGCATGTACTCAAATTGTCATTGTATGTGCCATGCTACACAATATGATCCTGCAGAAATAGCTGCAGCAGGAACAGCACAGGGCAGGTCCACACAGCCCCCCACCAATGCCAAGGCCTGCACAGGCACAGAGTGACTCGGAGGAGGAACAACCTGAGTCTGCCCCAGTAGGCAGATGGAGGCGTGCCCAGTATGCCCTGGCCTTGGCAAAGAGGCAATGCATAGCACATACACTGACATGGTAGTAAGCCAAGGAATGACACCTCTCTCTGACTCACACATGCAGTAAAAAGGATGCCAAACATGACACTACCTATGCTCAACCATGTATAGGGAGTGTACTATGTGCATCTGACATAGGCAGCCCTCCAGCACCATCCTCAATACTGGCACACCCACAAGGTAAGTCACTCTCCTTACCAATTGCTGAATGGAGTAGTATGTGTTGTTACTTGTATCTATGGTATGGATGTGAGCATGCAAGGGAATCGGGTGGCTGAATGGGATGCCAACAGATAGTAGACACCTATAGTGGCAGCATGAGATCTGTAACAAATACTGGTGTCACCATAGTAGCCAGCACTGCACATGGTGACAAAACCCACTGCAAGAAATGTGCTGGGCCACATGTGTGTCCATATGACACACACATGCCAGTCAGGGAGGTTCACATACCCAACAACAGTCTCAGCCAACAGGACAGGTGTAGACAAACACAAACAAAGGCTGTGCTAAGGCCACTGAAAGATGCCTATGGGTAACCTCCCCCCAGGCCTACACAGACAGACTACATCAGGTCAAGCAGTGGGATGTTAGTTCTGAAGGGTAGTAAGTCAGAAACGAATATGTAGGTCAATCAAACCTAAGACCTGCAGTACACTGATATACCTCTAGTCAGCATGATAGGTTAGAATACAGAATGAAATGGAGCACCTGACATACCAGTACAGTCATAGCAAATGTGTATAAGTGTCAGGTGTGCCCCCCAATCCTATGTAGAAATGTAGAATCAGTCAGGTGTGCCCCCCCAAATCCTGTGTAGACATGTAGAAACAGTCAGGTGTGCCCCCCAATCCTATGTAAAATGTAGAAACAGTCAGGTGTGCCTCCCCATCCAGTGTAGAAATGTAGAAACAGTCAGGTGTGCCCCCCCCTCCAATCCGATGTAGACATGTAGTAACATGTATGTGTAGGTATAATACCAGTGGAGCACAGATGACCTGAGGTGACCAAGGTAGCGGGATAGATTGTAGCATTTTTACAATATGCAGGCATGCATGTGTTAGGTTGGTGTGTGTTTAATATTGTGTGAGAGTGGTCAGTATGTGTGCATGGTAAGGTTTGACCTGGTGGCCATTGCCCACTACTGCCAATGACAGGGCCAAGTCCTCACAACTGCAGTGCCAAAGACAATTCCCCCCAGTATAACACATGCTAGCAGCAAGCCATTGTAAATGTATGGTGGTAATATGTGTCACCATCTGAAAGATGGACATGGCATGACTGTTGGGCTAGATATACAAGCAGTACACAGGGAAAAGTACCCCAGACATACAGTATATAATGTGTAACTGTGAAATGGACACACCCTTGGAATTGTACATACAGGTATGCATCACATTATCTGGGCTTATAGTAGGGAATACTGATGTTGTCTGGCCGAACACTAGCAGATCACAAAGGTGATAGGACTGATGTATTGGGAAACGGCTGATGTCCCTGCTCAAGCCAGCATAACTGGAATGCCCCATGTATATCTGTGAGTCAGATGCAAGTAGTGTCCATAGCACAAATGCACCCAGCTCACCCAAACACCACCCACAGGTACCTCTCTGGTCGTATACCTGCTGTTGGGAATGGGTACAATATGACCCCACCTGTGTATGGCAATAAAGAAAGAATGCAGCATGCAGTGCAGGTGTCCCATGCATGTGTGTCCCTAGCTGTAAGTAGCTCCCAGCCAGCATCCACACCACCTGATCAATACTGATAGAAAGTATTGGCATGAACACCTAGCACACCTACCCTGTCAACCCAAGGGAATATACTGTATTGCAGTCTTGGAATGTAGGACTGACAGAATGCAATGGCCTATGACAGCTGGCCTGCATCACCACCAAATGGCCAACAGGCCTCTGCAAAAGGCCTGTGTCTCACCCATACTGCCAATGTATGTTATGTCATGGACACCCAAATAACAACATAACACACTTCACATAAGCCATATGCAAGGCCATCTGGACAAACCACAGTAACATGTCCACCATGTCCCACTGCATGAACTGTGGACCAACACCAAAACACAGCTGTGATGAGGTGATAACTATAGGGAAAGTATCACAGAATGTATGCATAATGTATGGAAAAGGATAGCATAATAGAAGGGGGGGTGGGAGCATGGGCAGCATGTAATGTGCAAGGTCCGACACACAGCTGTGTGCACATACTATCCCTGGCTGCAAACACAAAAATGGATGGCTACAAACCTGCCCATACACCACAATACGGGTAATGTCCTGACTTATGACCCCAGCCTCTGGGTAACCTGTGTGAATCTGTACAGCTGTGAGGTATTTCCACAGCAAGATAAGGCCATACTGTCATGTCGATGGATGTACAAGTATGGAATTCTCTGCTAGCACTGTACCATGGTGCTGAACTGGATACACAGACCCAGCAGCAAATGTCTGCAGCTCCCCCACCAGAATGTATTAACTTTCCATGAATATGTAGGCATTTGACCACAATACTGTACACAGCTGAATTCACCCTGTGTTCCCCAGGACATCATTGTGAGCAAAAATACCCACCTGACAGTACTTGAGGACATAAAACATCACAGTGTATAACAGTATACATGTCTGAATATCTCTGGTAACAGCAGTACCATGCAGTTGAAGCAGCACAGACACAGTCACCTACAGTACACACTATCCCTTGCACAGTGTGTCCCCCATATTGCCAGCTGATCTACAGATATCCTGCAGAAACAGTTTGCTACCTGTAGGTGTAGAACACAAAGGTCTGCACTGGAGTACAAACTACCTGGAATGGATCCACACATTCAATACAGAAGGGCATACTGGGCATGCTCACACATTTAAACAAATAAAGCCCATATCTGCCAACAACAGTGGACCATACATATCTGACAGTTGCAGATGTTAGTGCATACACTCCTCAGTATGCACCTGTCATGCTTTGCACACACATTGGATAGGAATACACACATATATCCAAGGACAACACACTATAATATGCCAAAAGTACACATACATAGATGTGTGGAAGAGAGTGACAGTGACAAAGAGCCTTCCATCATGAGGCCTGTCCCACCCATTACACAGCCAAATGGCTACAACCACATAATGTGTACATGTCACTCACTGTAGAAATTAGCCACTGGTATACCTCAGCATTAAAGTGGTGTAAGTGCTAGCTCTACAACATGACTGTACAAGGCAGTAGTCATCTAGCAGTTGTATACATGTACCTGCGGAATATAAACTTGCGTGTGCCTGAGTGTGGTGTGTCTACCTCTAGATGAATGGATTATGGCCCATGCACACACACTGCCCTCCCCATAGCCTTACTATGACAAGCCTGCTGATGTCATTCACTTTGAAATACACCTTTGGGAAAGGAGAAGCCCAGTAATCTCTGTGTCGCGTCCTATAACTGTGTAATGTTGTAGTGTGATAAACTAGTTAGGTAAGCGGTCTAATCCCAGACATAGCAAGTGTGTGTGTGTGTGTGTGTGTGTGTGTGTGTGTGTGTGTGTGTGTGTGTGTGTGTGTATGTGTTTGTGTCTGTCTGTGTAGGGAGCAATGCTTTTAGGCTAGTCACACTCACTACAGTTCAAATGCCCTACTTTGGCAAGCCTGCTGATGTCATTCACTGTGAAATACACCTTTGGGGAAGGAGTACTCCAGTAATCTCCATGGCGTGTCCTATAACTGCGTAATGCTGCAGTGTAATAAACTAGTTAGATATGAGTTCTAATCCCAGACATGGCAAGTGTGTGTGTGTGTGTGTGCGTGTGTGCGTGTGTGTGTGTGTGTGTGTGTGTGTGTGTGTGTGTGTGTGTGTGTGTGTGTGTGTGTTTGTGTGTGTATCTGTGTCTGTGTTTATTTGTATCCTGTGTGGAGGTGGGATTGTGTAACAACTGGACTCATTGTGGAGCTGGTTTTGCAAATAACAGATGTGAAATAGCCAAAAGGCTGGGGTGCCAATCCATACCCCAACATGTGACATCAAGGCCTGGCAAACAAAGTTTGCAACCCTTGTATCACCCAGAGAACACTCTCAATCCATGTCTCATACACAAACACACTTGCCTAGGCAATAACCACTATGTTGGTAGTACTCTGCATACTGCCCACAGATAGTAACCATGGTGTGATTGCAGTGGACTACAGAGGGCATGGCACCCTGTCCATCAGTACAATAGGCACGTACATGTAGACAGCATGCCTTCACTATGTTCCCCACTGGAGACCTGCAACACCTGTGGTGCCATCAAATGTGACCCACAAAGGACATACCATGCCTTAAACAAATGCCGTGTATGGACAGATGCCACTGACACCAGGGAATACCTATATCATGCTATCAATGTAGGTGTAGGGTCAACTAATAGTTACCCAGGTGACTGGATGGTGAATACAATACCCACATGTGTGGGCCAATCCAGACACTACACCCCTGAGCCACACTCCAGACCATTGTCATGTGGCCTGATGCCAAGGTATACCCTTCACCTAGCCTTGCATAGCCTTCTGGCACAGTCAACTACTACACACCCATGAAGCAATGCACACATGCATGTCTGTACTGGCACCCTGTGTCTTTGTTTGTGGTGTATGATGCTTTTGACCACATTCACACTCACTACAACTCCCATTGGCATACTGAAGCATGCTATCTGATGTCAGACACCTTCAGATACCCTTTGACCATATAACATCCGGATATCCCCTGTGGTGCATGTGATACCTGCACATCACTGTATTGTGGCAAACAAACTAGTTAGGAAGTATATTCCTGACCCTGTCAAGTGTGTCAATGTGTGTGAGTCCCTGAGACAGTGTGGCTGTGTTTATGCTGACACCTGTTCATGTGGACAGGCATGTGTACTCCACCTACCGTATCACTACCATATCACTGTTGCAGATGTCACTCACCATCACATATACGTTTAGACATCTTCTCAACATGTAAGCTATGTGGTGCATGCAATAACTGCATAGACATGATAGCAATACATAGTCAGTCAGGGGTTTGAAACCCTGTATTGGTAGGTAGATGACACAAACATGCTTAGGTTCTACTCTCCCACCCCCTCCCTGACTTACTTTGTCTCTGTCTGTCTCTCTCACTCCCTCTCTGGTGGATGTGGAGAACTACAACTGATTTGCTTAGGCAACAGCTTGTGTTTTGTAAGTGATGCTCATGATCAGCTGATGGCCTTTGCATGGATTGCAGCCCTCCTCTAGCTGATTACATGTGGAACAGCTGTGGTAACATTCCCCTAGCCAATTGCAGGGAAACATACTCCAATATCTAGGAACATCATGTTGGTGTTGGGCCTTTTCATTCACTGTGAGCAGGAACTAGATCTGGTGTTTGGCAAACAGCATCACAGATGGATTTGGAATTTACCTCTAACAACATACACTGTGGAAAGAGGCCAACACACAGGAGGGGTGTGTGCCTGACATGACTACAGAATGTAAGTGTTGCTATTCTGCATTTGGAGTAATGTCGGTTTAACAGGGTGTGTGTGGATATGGCTGGTCTACATGTTTTAATACCTATCATGACAGTGCTATGTTTTTGAGGAAATCCCCATCTGCAGGATCATATGCAGACTGGGTAATGTGTGGTGCCTTTTGTTTCTTGTGTTACTCACAGAACACCTATCTGAGAACTGCAGAAGTATAGTGTGAGGATTGCAGTCAGTACATGGTGACAGCCATGAGAGTTACTGACTTCATAGCCCTCATAGGACATATGTCACAACAAACCCTGTCACAATCGTAAATGTATGAGGTTATCACATAAACATGTCAATATTGGCCCTGTGTTTGTGCCTCCAGCCACAACTCTGTCAATCTTTGTGCATATGTCATGCAGTAAAAGGTGCATATGTTCTGTACACCATTATGTATTGACATCATATCTGATAACAAGCCAGTGAGATATCAGACTGCTACACATGTTATGTATAGTAAGGTTTATATTTGAGGACATAACCTGGGAATTCTGTGGTTGTGTGTACAGTACTGAGGTCTGTGTACTTATGGTGATTGTCGACAGTGTGTATATTGCTAATATGTACCTTGGCCTGTGTACAGACTCTGGTAGATGTCATTGTTCTTGGTCCTGCTCTATTTGATGTTACATACTGCTCCACTGTATGGTACCCTATTGGCTTACATGTTTGTAGGGCCAAACACACACATGTCCCATACCACAGACAGGCATCGGACCACACTGTGTAGTGGCCCAGTATATGTAGGGTTAGTGTGTAAGTGGCACATATGAGGATGGTGTTGATCAGACAGTCCATATACTGTAATATTAAGCTAGTGTACCATACGTGGCTGTGGCTGTGTTCACATTGGTTGTGGGCATGCACTTTCATACACGTGTCTATTACTCTGTGCTGTGACATGCCTGTAGAGCCTGCTATATTTGGAGGTACATGTGTATTCCCCCATAAGAAATGTAGACTAGTGTTGTGGTTGTCTGCCTGTAGTTTGCATGGTGCTTTGTTACATGCCTAGCAGCTTAGTGTATTTACCCAGCGTGATGTTATGTCCAGATATTTGCCAGATGTACTGCTGTCGGGCCACCATAACTGTCTTGTATTTCTGACAAAGCAGTGGGATGCTGTACAGATGTATGTCACTAACCAGTGGGTAGTATGTGGCCATGTGACCTCTGCATTAGAGGTTATTATGTGTCAGGGCAGACAGGAGTGTGTGAAGGCATAACCTATGTGGGCATATGTATTCCAGTATTTACATGATAAACCCATCTACATGGCTGTTAACATCCACATTGGGAGGCATGGTCCACATGTTTCGTATGAAGGGGATATGTGTACACCTCTGGACTGACCACAGAGTGCCAGACTGTCCACATATATTGGTCATATCTCTGCTGTAAGCCACAGGATCATTACTGTGTTAGCAGTGGTACTGTACTATGATGTCCTTAGGATGTCTGTAAGTAGCCAATGGTGCATGTTAAAAGCTGATGTACCTCCCACACACAACATGTCTGTTAAGACAACCCCTATTACAGTAGCAACAGTCTCCATATATACCTGAAATACATACCTGACATCCCCTTGCACTAAGAGGTTGGGACTATTGGGGCTGAGGTAGGACTCCACTCCATGTTCTGGACATATGGTGAACATATATGTATATATATATATATATATATATATATATATATATATATATATATATATATATATATATTTATCCATATATCTATTTAGATATATACACATATACATATCGACATACACACATATATATATATATATATATATATATATATATATATATATATATATATATATATATGTACACACACACACATGTGTAAACATCATGGTTGTGTATACCTTCCCAGATGTATCTCACCATATGTACCTTATATGTGTATATGTGTACATTATGATAAAACAACATATGTAATGCAACAGTCATAGTATTAACAGGTACTACACAATTGTGGAAGTAAAGGCAATTGTTCAATACTAATCAACATGTGTATTGACAGATATATTGGAAAAACAACAATTATCATCACAGTGGTCATGGCATAGTGGTTAAGTGTTGCGACTATAGTGTACAGGGTCCTGGGTTCAAGACCTGCAAGGGCTGTTCATTTTATTGCTGGGCAGAACAAGGGCTGTCAGATACGGAGTGGTTAATGCAGCTTTGAGCAGCTTTAAGCGTGTTTGCATGGGTTTACGCGAAGTTAAGTGGTGCTATGCTACGGGTAAACATACTGGCATTTACACCATTTTGGCTTCGCTTACCAGTGCACAAATCAGCTTAGCTGTTATACTGGAGCAATGTTGATACCTGCTAAGCATGGCTTAGCCCTGGTAACCAGTTCTCACCACCCAGTCCGATAACAATAGCAGGGTAACGACATCTGTAATAAGTGTATGTAATGCCATCAACAATACTTGCGCCTATGTGTGTCATTACAGTAGCAAGGCATGTGAGTGCCATGTCTAGAACATACAAGTATATGAGGCCTGTACAACACTGTTATCCATGTGAATGTGTTACATGCAGGGGTAGTAGCCCAGCACACTGGCATGTAGTGCATCATGGCAGTACTACTGTTGACAGTGCTTTCCCAGGCAAGAGTAGCGTGCTAAATGTAGTATTGACAATAGGCACACCTGCAAGAATAGCTGGACTCTGAGGCCTCCCTGTTGTATCCCTGGTGTGTGAGCTGTGTCACAGCATATATTCCCTATTAGATAATGATCCGACATGTGGAATGTAACTGTAGACTACCGTCTGTACAACACATTAGTGAGGGCTTCCAATATGTAGTTATAGCATACATACTGCTGTCAAACGTCTCTCTGTCACCACATTCATCATACTGCATAGCTACTTGCCAAGCTGATACCTGTCAGTCCCTGTACAGATGTGCAGATGGCAGGTATCCAGCTGGGATATGTACAGGCAACCTATGCTTGACTGACACTGACATGTCTGCCCAGCTATGTAAGAACTGGCACATATAGGAGACAATACCACTACACTACCGCAGTCAACAGAACATGCTTGGGTACAGGTCTCCATCACAGACACCAACCATGTCTTGTAATACATGTTGCATACATGTCATCTTGATCACCTCAGTGGCCATGTGCAGGAGGCACCCAGAGGATTGGCTGATGCATGTCACTCCCACCCTGAGGGTCACCACTGTGGTGTCTGTCAGGTGGCAGGAT
>NC_056725.1:1395082021-1395109521 GCF_019279795.1 Protopterus annectens
CAGTATACAGACTTTGCTGTATTCTGGGCTGTGGTGTAGTTCCTGTGGTGTCCATTGCCTTACTTGGATAGAAGGAAGTTTCTTTGCTCACCAGTGGGAGTGGGGAGCCTTGAGCAGCCTATCTGTCCCTGAAGGAATGACCTCAGCACAAGAGCTTGTAGTAATTGGTTGTTTTGGACCATTTCTAGCTCTTTTGAAGTTCCCTGTTTAAAATCTGCCTCTGAGAGTTTTTTTCTGGCTATACTACTCAGCAACAGCTCCTTGTGGTCCTGCAGAGTGGCCCTAGCAGCAGAGAACTGAGAAAAGCGACTACTTTCCTGATTTAAGTATTTTTTTGCTGTTTTTACCTGAAATACCTTCTCTTGCTTACCTTGAACAAGCTTAAACTGTTTTTTTAACTGTTTGTTGCATTATATATTATCTGCACTTAAAGTTTCATTTAGTCGAAAATTGGTCGAAAGTTGTTTGTTTGTTTGTTAAATTTAACTGTTGAGGCTGCCCACTAAAGTGTGCTAGCCTGTGTAACTGATTTATTACGGTTTCCTGCATTTCTGTGTGCTTTCTATCTCAAAAACAAAAAAAAACAAAAAAATCCTTGTTTTCCCGCCTCTCCTCGACTAGTTTAGACCAGTATACAGGCTTTGCTGTATTCTGGGCTGTGGTGTAGTTCCTGTGGTGTCCATTACCTTACTTGGATAGAAGGACGTTTCTTTGCTCACCAGTGGGAGTGGGGAGCCTTGAGCAGCCTATATGTCCCTGAAGGAGTGACCTCAGCACAAAAGCTTGTAGTAATTGGTTGTTTTGGACCATTTCTAGCTCTTTTGAAGTTCCCTGTTTAAAATCCGCGTTTGCATGGCTTTGCGCGGTTGTCCGCCAGTTAAACAAGGTTAAACTTTTCTGGCTCCGCCAAGTCTGCTCTTCAAAATTTCCCTTAAGAAAGCTCTACTCTTATAATAATCTAGTCTAATCACTTTAGTATAAGCCTAGCACTTGTTCTCAAAACCTCTCTTCTAAGTAAGCACTCGCTAACTAAAGTAAGCACTACATCCACCTACCTTCCCTGTGAGTACCCACTTCCCTTAAAGGCACAGCACTCCCTTATAATATTCTAGCATGTTGAGTGGTAGATTGCTGGCACCCTCTCCGGTTCAGCTGGTTAATCTGGGAATCTTGAGACAATGCTACAATTGTCTCATGTACACAGACAACCATCTCCTCCTCCCAACAAACACAAATACATGTGAGAGATGCAACTATATAGCCAAACTGGAGGCTGAACTCTCTCAACTCAGGACTGGCAAGACCAGACAGGAGGAGAAGGTAACCACACACACATCAAACCCAGTCCCACATAGACCTACCACAACTGCAAACCAAACACATAATAACACAAAGACATACTCAGAGGCTCTAACAAAAAACTTACCAAAACAACAGAGGCTCCCAAAGCAGACACCCAAAAATCCACCACCTCAAAACATAATACATGCATCACATACTTCAATAAATCAGTGTGTCAAACAATCACAGCCCTTAAGGCCAAACACCATGCCTGATACACTAGTAATAGGTGACTCTATAGTCAGACACACTGACGTTCCGCTTACCAGGCTGAACAAGGAGAGGGAAACAGTGAGCTGCTTATTGGGAGCTAGGATCCGCCACATAACACATGCACTCAGGTCACTCCAAAGCAAGTACAAGTATGACTCCGTCATTGTCCATGGTGAATGACCTGAGACGTACCTCCCTGGACTACATGAAAAGAGACATAGAGGAGCTCTCTGATTATGTAGCCCAGGCTGGTATGACCCTGACCCTGAGCAGCATCTTGCCCTCACCAAGAATGATGCCACAATACAAAGACAAGATGACCAGCTTTAATAATTGGCTCAGATACTGGTGTCATTCTAGGGGATCAATGTCTGTCTGCTTGGGATGACATGCTGGACAAGCCACGCTGCTTCACAAGGGACGGCTTGCATCTGTCACCACTGGGCTTCCGGATATTGGCTAAGGCTCTTGCCTCCCCCATAGTGCCTTTTTTAGGCAAGGCTCAAAAGACAAACCCACCTCCTTAGAAAACAAAAATGGAAAAAAATTAAGGGTAATACTGCTCAATGCCAGAAGTCTAAATCTCAAGATGTAGGCTCTCGAAGCACTCCTCAGTATGGAGGACATCGATGTCTGTGCAGTAACTGAAACCTGGTTCAAGGCTGCTGAGAGCACCCCAGCACTACCAGGCTATACCTCGTATCATGCTTTTCGGCCCCAAAACTCGGGCCAAACCAAAAAGGGAGGGGGAGTGTCCATATTCATCAAGGACACCCACACCTCCAGGTTAGTGGCAACACATGAAGCATCAGAGACCATCCAGGTGCAACTAACCGTAGGCAAAATTGCTATACAACTGGTAGCATGTTACAGACCACCCTCCCAATCTCAGGAACCCCACTCAGCCTTCCTGAAGACATTGGAGGATATGAATGTTTCACCAAACACCATCATATTGGGAGACTTCAACTACCCTAACATAGACTGGGTGCATTATTCTAGCCCAAACACCCTAGCCCAAAGGTTCCTGGAATTCATAAATTCAAACGCAATGGAACAGCTAGTCACCTCTCCCACAAGGGGAGATAATATACTAGACCTGATCATCACAAACATGGGGACAAAGTGCTCCACACCAGAAGTATACCCTTCACTAGTGAGATCTGACCACAAACTAATCACCCTGGATATACATATCCCACCTCCACCCCCTACAGTGAAAAACTTCTCAAAAGCCGACTTTACACTTCTTAAAACTGAGATGGTATCCTTTAAGCCCACTGGGACAGTGGAAACCACATCCCACAATGCAGAATCCTTCACAAATGCTTTCTACGGACATCTCCAAGAATGCATGGACCATGCAATCCCAAATAAAACCAAGACCCTCTCCACCAAGGGCAGGCGTCCTGTCTGGTGGACCCCAGCCATAAACAAATTGTATAACAAAAGAAGGAAGCTACTGCACAGCTACAGAGCAAAATCCCATAAAAAGAAGGCATCTCTGATCAGCACTAGTAGAAAGCTACGTTCTCTCATAAAAACATCCAAGGCCAACTTTGAGAGAAAAATCGCTATGGACACTAAAGATAACCACAAGGTCTTCTTCAGCTATGTTAGAAACCTGGGCGGAAACCCTCAGATATGTTCAGAGTTAGTTCACAATGACAAAAAATACACTGAACCCACAGATATTGCCAACATTCTGGCAGACAGGTTCAGTGCAAATTTCTCCCCTCCCTCACCCCCAAAAGAAGAAATACTTATCCCAGCTGAATGTAACCTCCCTGTCATCTCAGATGTCCAGGTGAGAACCGCCCTCAGCAAAGCTAAAAACACAGCATCAATGGGACCTGACGGTATCCCGGGTTGCATGCTACATGAACTCCAAGAGGAGCTAAACCCGCACATAAAAATGCTATTTAACCTTAGCCTTACTACAGGATATGTACCTGAAAACTGGCGTACAAGAACAGTAGTCCTACTCCACAAAAGAGGCACCTCTACTGACCCTGGTAACTACCACCGCATAAGCTTAACCAGCCTGGTCTGCAAAGCTATGGAAAGAATCATTATGGAACTAATAAACAGACATCGGGGACTTACAGACACTTGATCCCACCCAGTTCGGCTTTGTAAAAGGCAGATCCTGCCTTTTGAACCTGGTTGACTTTTTCGAAACAGTCACTAGAGCCATTGATGAGGGCAAAGCAGTCCATACAGCCTACCTGGACTTGGCTAAAGCTTTCGACACAATACCCCACTCTGGCATCATAGACAAGCTCAACAGCTTAAATGTAAATCCATATGTCACAAGATGGGCGGCAAACTGGCTAAAGGATAGAACCCATAAAGTCAAAATCGCTGGAGCCATGTCAGACTCAAAGCCAGTGACAAGTGGTGTCCCACAGGGCTCTGTCCTGGGACCCCTCTTGTTTGGCATTTATTTCACAGATGTGAAAGCAAACATGGGAGGGTTGTGGCTGACCAAGTTCACAGATGACTGCAAACTAGGCGCCATAGTTGATACACCAGCTGACACATACATCCTGCAGAAAGGCCTCACTGAAACAGACAACTGGTGCCGGAGTCATGGCCTTAAACTAAATGCCAAAAAATGTATAGTCATCCCCTTTGGGAAAAACAAAGTGCCCACAAATTATCACATAGGCAGTAACCCACTGAGTACGAAAAAAGTAATCAGAGACCTGGGGACCCAAGTCGATAGTGACCTCTCATTTGACACCCACGTTGCCAAAGTGGTTAGAAAGACTTTCTACCTTGCCACCTTATCATGAAGGGATTCACATCCAGATCAAAGGAGGTCATTGTGCCCCTGTACTCCTCCCTTATCAGGCCCATGATTGAGTACAATGCCCCATTTGGTATGTATCTCACCTGGCACTTGCAACAGCTAGAGAGACCCCAAAAGTACCTCACCAAGAGGATCAAGGGTCTCCAACATATGTCATATGCTGCCAGACTAAAGAAACTCCATCTCTATTCAGTAGCATACCGCCTACTCAGAGGTGATCTGTGCCTGACATACAAGGCCATGTCCAATCAGGAATTGATGGACATGCTCCACCTTAAAAAATCCAAATCCATCAGAACCACGAGAGCTAAAGACTTGAACCTCAGCACAAATATGAATAGGACATGCTGGAGGGACAGATTCATAACTCAGAGACCTCCCATACTCTGGAACAGAATCCCAGTTCATGTTAGGCAGAGCCCCTCACTGACTCTCTTCAAGAGAAATCTTGATGAGTGGATGGGAGATCGTAGGTTTACCCCAGGGGTCATCTCTGTGTCACTACTAGACAGAGGCACAATATTCTAAATCTATTCTGTACACTTTTGTAGCATTACATGGGGTGGCGAAAGCCACATCACTATGGCTAGGCTTATAAATGCTCCAGGGCAGATAGGCTAGTACCAAACTATGAAACTATGAAACTATGGGCAGTCTTTGGGTTATGAACCTGTCCCTGCAGCATGTTCTGTTGATTGTGGTAATGAGGTTGAGGTCTCTGGAGCGTGTGGTGCGGAGGGATTCAGATTTCTTTAGATGTAGCATTTCTAACAGAGCTGGGTCAGACATGACTTTATAAGTCAAGCAGCGATTACCTCTAAGTAGGCAATATGAGACAGAGAATAGTTGGAGTTTTTTGTGTCTGTCCATATAGGACAAGTGTTTAAGGCCTAGGATCCTCTTTGTGAGGTACTTTTGCAGCCTCTCCAGTTGTTGCAGGTATTTAGTGAGGTACATGCCAAATGGGGCATTGTACTTGATGATTGGCCTAATGAGGGAAGAGTGGAAGGAGACAATGACCTCTTTCTTCCTGGATGCCAAATCCTTAGTAATGAGATGTGCCACATAAAAGGACTTTCTGACCACAGTGGCAGTGTGGTGGTAAAAAGAGAGGTTGCTGTCAACCTGTGTTCCCAGATCTCTTATAAGGGTCTATATTACATAGTCAAAGTTCCGTAACTTCGACCGACATATGTTCAAACACATATGTCCAAAGTTACGGAACTTCAACTACATATAAAAACATAAAAAAAAATGTAAAAGAAAATAAAAGGGTATATTCGGGGGGCAAGCCCCCCTGCACCCCCACCCCCCCATTCTTTAAATATGCCAACTATGAGGTCGTGCTACAGTGCCCCCCTCCTGCATATACTCTTTTATTTTATTTTTCCTTTTGTTTTTATTTTTTTATTTATACTCGAAGTTCCGTAACTTTGGACATTTGTGTTTGAGCATATGTCAGTCGAAGTTACGGAACTTTGACTATGTAATTTAGACCCCTCTTATAATGCATTCTGTGTTCAGTGGACTACCATCGATGTGGTAGTTCATGGGAACTGGGTTTTTTCCAAAAGAGATGATGACATATTTTTTGGCATTGGGCTTAAGGCCATGATTCTGACACCAGTCTTTGGTCTCAGGGAGGCCTTTCTGTAGGATGTCAACATCACTTGGGGAGTTAATAATGGCTCCCAACTTGCAATCATCTGCAAACTTTGTCAGCCAGAGTCCCTTCGTGTTGGACTGGACTTCTGAGAAGTAGATACGAAACAGGAGAGGACCCAGGACTGATCTCTATGGGACTCCACTCATGACTGGTCAGCACTCTGACTTGGAGTGAGCTACTTTCACACTGTGGGTTCTATCTGTGAGCCAGTTTGCAACCCACCTAGTGATATAGGGGGTTGATACCTAGCTTAGTGAGTTTTACTATGATTCCTGAGTGGGGAAGGGTATCAAAGGCCTTGGCCAGATCAAGGTAGGCTGTATGAACCACCTTGCCTTCATCCGCAGCTCTGGTGACAGACTCAAAGAAGTCAACCAAGTTAAGCAGGCATGATCTACTCTTCACAAAACCAAACTGTGTGAGATCCAGAGTTTGGAGATTCCCTATATCCTTATTTATTAGGTCCATGATGATGCATTCCATAGCTTTGCATATCAGACTTGTCAAGCTAATGGGGTGATAGTTCCCAGGGTCTATAGTTTTGCCTCCTTTGTGGAGAGGGATGACTATAGCAGTGTGCCATTCAGTAGGGACAAAGCCTGAGGTGAGGCTGTGATTGAACAGGGTACACAGGTGAGGTGCCAGTTCATGCTGTAGTTCATGTACAACACAGCCAGGGATATTGTCAGGTCCCATAGAAGCTGTATTCTTGGCCTTGGACAGTGCTGTTTTAACCTGTGCAGCAGTAATACTAAGTGCCTGGTAATCTACTGGTATTGTGATTGGGCTTTTTGCGGGGGGTTTGCACTGAATCTGTCAGCCAGTATATTGGCAATATATGTTGGCTTGGTATAGGAGGTACCATTGTGCAGTAGCTCAGAGCAAATCTGGGTATTGCCGTGGAGGTTCTTTACATAACTATAGAAGGCCTTGTGGTTGTCTTTACTATCTGCTGCAATTCTGTTTTCATAGCTAGCTTTAGAGGATTTGATGAGGGATCTCAACTTTTTGTTGAGGCTGATAAGGGAGTTTTTCCTGATTTGGGACTTCACCTTATTCCACATCAGTTTCCTCCTTCTGTTGTAGAGTTTGTTTATGGCAGGGGACCACCAAATTGGCTTCCTTTTTTTGGAGGAGAGCATCTTGGTTCTATTGGTATGGTAAGATCCATGCATTTGTGTACGTGTTTGTACAGTGCATTGGTGTGTGATTCAGCTGTGAAGTTAGCCACCTCTGTTCTTATCAGCCCATCTACTACCCATCTCTGTTGGAAGTTCTATATTTGGGCCACTCCTTTTTATCCTTTTCACCAATGACCTCAGCTCATCTACCTACCAAGCCTCCATTGTCAAATACGCTGACGATTCTACCCTTATATGCTCTGCCCCCAACCCACTAGAACTCCAAGTAAAACAGCAAACTGCTTTCAAAAACATAACAAAGTACCTTTCTGACCATCAACTAATTCTAAACCCAAATAAAACAAAATTATTAATTTTCAAACCTAAAATGCCCAAACCATATCAGCCCCTGCCTAGCTATCCTCTCCTCTAATGGCACCAGAATAGAACCAACAACTCATACAAAACTTCTAGGGGTAACTATTGATGAGAATCTAACTTTTGACAAACATGTCACCTTGACTATCAAAAAAGTTCACTTCAAGCTTGGCACCCTATATAGGGCCAGACTATATCTTACTTACAATGCCAAACTAGCCACCGCCTGGTCTCACCTATTTTCTACCCTACTCACTGGATCTCACATTCTCACAAATCTTCAAAAGACTGATCTAAATAATCTTGAATCCTGTTACAACAAGATTGACAAGTTTGCCACCAATGTCTCACACAGGACTCATCATTGTACTGTCCTCTCACAGTTCAACTGGCTAGAACTCTCTAACCTTCTTCCTCTCAACCAACTCACTATGGTGCATAAGCTACTTCACCAAACCAACTCCTGCCTTGCTCTATCCAATCTGGTACAACCTAAACAAAACCCCAGGCCCCTTCGGTCCTCCAACAAACTGATGCTAATGGTCTCCCACTCCCACAACTATCACTGTGACTGCCTCTATTCTAACACAATTTCCAAATAATGGAATAATCTTCCTCAAAGTATAGCTAATAATCCACACAACCAAAACTTCAAGCAACTACTACACAACTATCTGGCTACTCATTGGCTTTGCTCCTGTCATCCTCCAGGCTGACTACTAGCCCTCCATCTACTATCTTGTCTCCTCACCTCTCGCTGTTTCATTGCTCTTCACCCACTTTCTACATCTTGTCTCTCTCCCATTATCTTCTCTTGTTCATGGTAATCTACTACTGTATGGCACCACTTCAAGTACATTGTATTAATAACTGTGCTATGCTGGAAACTGCAACTTCAAGCCCCATTACTTGAGAGCACATTCTCAAGGAGTGCATGTAGTCATTAATTACTCTGTTATACACTATAAGCTCAAGCCAATACAATCCTAGAAAGTTCTCTTAACTAAACATTAATCTGTATAATTTATATTTTTGTGACACTATTGTTTGTAGTTTAAACCTTTACACAAATCTGTGCTTGTTCACAACTAAATGTTCTGTTTTAATATTTGTGCTTGCCTCAGATATCAAATGTAAAAAATGTACTGTTTTTCTGGAGCTTTTCTCCTCAGGCCTCCACTGAAAACAGGCCACTGGCCCAGTCGGACTATTTCCCAGTTAACAAATGTAATAAATAAATAAATAAAAGTACAAGTCTATATGAAAGTGAGTATAGGGATAAAAGCACCAGTGTATACGAATGTCACTTTAAGGAAAAAAGCACCGGTCTGCATGAAAGTTAGCATAGGAATAAAAGCAACCAGTCTATATGAAAGTGAGTATAGGGATAAAATCACCAGTCTAGATGAAAGTGATATAGAGATAAATGCGTCAGTGTAGATGAAAGCAAGTATAAGGATAAAAGCACTAGTCTATATGAAAGCGAGTATAAGGATAAAGGCACCAGTTTATACGAAAGTGAGTATAAGGATAAAAACATCAGTCTATATGAAAGTGAGCATAAGGATAAAAGTACCCAGTCTATATGAAAATGAATATAAGGATAAAGCACCAGAATATACAAAAGTGAGTATAATGATAAAAACACTAATCTATACAAAAGTGAGTATAGGATAAAAGCACCAGTCTAGATGAAAATAAGTATAAGGATAATGCAACAGTCTATAGGAAAATGAATATTAGGATAAAAGCACCAGTCTATATGAAAGTGAGTATAGGGATAAAAGCACCACCTATATGAAAGCAAATATAAGGATAAAAGCACCAGTCTGTATGAAAGTGAGTATAAGGATAAAAGCACTAGTCTATATAAAAGTGAGTATAAAGATAAAAGCATCAGTCTATATGAAAGTGAGTATAAGGATAAAAGCGCCAGTCTATATGAAAGTGAGTATAAGGATAAAAGCACCAGTCTATATGAAAGTGAGTATAAGGATAAAAGCACCAGTCTATATGAAAGTTATAATAGGTATAAAAGCACTAGTCTATACAAAAGTGAGCATAAGGATAAAATCACCAGTCTATATAAAAGTTAATACAAGTATAAAAACACCAGTCTATATGAAATTGAGTATAGGAATAAAAGCAAAAGTCTATAACAAAGTGACTATGAGGATAAAAGCACCAGACTTTATGAAAAAGAGTATAAAGATAAAAGTACCAGTCTATATAAAAGTGAGTATATGGATAAAAGCACGGGTCTATACAAAAGTGAGTATAAGGATAAAAGCACCAGTCTAGACAAAAGTGAGTGTAAGGATAAATGCGCCAGTCTATAAGAAAGTGAGTATAAGGATACATGCACCAGTCTGTATGAAAGTGAGTATAAGGATAAAAGGACCAGTCTATATGAAAGTGAGTATAAGGACAAAAAAAAGTCTATATGAAAGTGAGTATAAGGATGAAACTACTAGTCTTTATGAAAGTGAGTATAGGGATGAAAGCACCAGTCTATATGAAAGTGAGTGTAGAGATAGAAGCAACAGTGTATACAAAAGTGAGTGTGGGGATAAAAGCAAGTGTCTACATGAAAGTGAGTTTAAGGATAAAAGCAGCAGTCTATATGAAAGTAAGTACAGGGATAAAAGCTCCAGTCTATAGAAAAGTGAGTATAATGATAAAAGTATCAGTCTATACAAAAGTGAGTACAGGGCTAAAAGCAGCAGTCTATATGAAAATGAGTATAGGGATAAAGCACCAATCTATACAAAAGGGAGAATAGGGATAAAAGCACCAGTCTTTATGAAAGTGAGTATAAGGATAAAAGCACCAGTGTATACGAATGTGCGCATAAGGATAAAAGCCTCAGTCTATAAAAAAGTGAGTGTAAGGATAAAATAACCAGTGTATATGAAAGTGAGTAAAAAGATAAAAGCACCAGTCAATGTGAAAGTCAGTACAGGGATAAAAGCAGCAGTCCATACGCAACTGAGTATAGGGTTAAAAGAACCAGTCTATACGAAAGTGGGCATAGGGATAAAAGCACCATTCTATATGAAAGTGAATATAAGGTTAAAAGCACCAGTCTCTACAAAAGTGAGTATAAGGATAGAAGCACCCGTCTATATGAAAATGAATATAGGGATAAAAGAGCCAGACTTTCTTTATAGTTAGCTCATTTAGAATCTTGATCTTTACAGTTGCAAACCTCAGGTCTTTCCAATCACTTTATATACCTTGTGAGGTGCATCCCAAATGGGGCGCTGTACTCAGTGATGAGTATATTCACTGCTGAGCTCAAGAAGGTGAAGACTTCTTTTGATCTGGACAAAATACCTTTTGCTATAAACTGATAAAGGTAAAAGTTTTTCACAACCACAACTGCAATGTGATGGTCAAATATAAGGGAGCTGTCACCCATGTGCACTTGTCTCTTCTGAGCTTTTCATTTTGACATGGAATATTATTTATACTATAAGTAAGAGCTAGGAAGTGCTTACCAAATAGACTACAATGCTGCATGCTTTAACATTGAGCTTAAGCTCATTTCTCAGTATACCAGCTATTGACAATTGTAAGTTCATGCTAGAGTGCATACATATGTATAAAGAGAGAAACGGCTTCAGGTAAAACCCAGGTGCACAAAACCAGAACTATATATAACCAAAAATACACCTTAATTGACCTATGACATCAGTGATTGAGTCAATGGTTCCATCTGTATATAAGCAATGGAGTGTTTTATTTTCTTGTCTGATGAAGCAATTAGTTTTGCGAAAGCGCTCACCACTGTTCTTATTTATTTTTTTGTGTTATTAAAGACGCTATTGTGTGGTACCTCGATGTATTTTTTGGGTTTTACCTGAAGCCGTTTCTCTCTTTATACATATTTATTTTCTTTTATTCGGCACAAGGACACACGCATCGATGGAGGATATACCTGCTGAGATACCCCTTGATAGTCATCACCAACATTTTCTGAGGATCCTGGAAGTACCAATTAATCCACTTTTAAATGTGGACTCACAGGCTTTTCAACAGGATGCAAATGGCACTCAAAATCTACCGGAATTTTTTTCACATTACAAGAACTTAGAGAATTTTATGTATAAATACAAGAGACTGCAATGGCAGCGCCTGCACCTGCAAGCCTCCCTGGAATCCAAAATCATCCCCCGAGGCCTGAGAGTGCTAAACATGCCTACCTATGGAAATACCTATCCGGTCCTTTTACATAAATGGCAGGAACTGAACCTACAATTCAGTGCTAAGTACATGGAATTATTGCTTGAATTTTTTTCTCCCTTAGAACTTGAGATTAAGACTGAAATAATTGCTCTGGAATCAAGAATTAATGAGAATTTCTCCAATGATTTTACTTTTCTTAAAATGAATGAACTACAAGAAAATATTCTAATATATGAGAAAAAATTACAAGCAACAAAGTTATCCAAACTGAACAGGGATAAATGGGACATCGCAGCCAATAATGTATTTTCGTGGCCAAAGGAACAGGTAAATAGACAAACTGCAGTCTCTAATGTGGCTAGAAATATGCACACTGTTTCTTTAACTGAACATTCTACTAGTTAAAATGAACATGCCCAACAGGAAACTGTTAAAAACAGCACTTCTGTTTTTTCAGCTACAGAAGTTACTGATACAGCAAGAGTTCACAATGCTGGGACCTTTATGCCTATCTCTCCTACTCTGACCAATAAACCAAATGGTTCTAAGGTTATTTCAACTGAAACTGGGGCTTTTCCTAAGAGAAGTTGTTCTACAGCACCCTCGACTACATCGCTAGTCCCATTAAATCCTTCTATAACAGCCAGTGCTGAGAGACAAGCAGGAAGAAATACTGATAGCATTTTTTTAGACTCTTTGAAGAAAGGAGATTTCTCTCTGAAAGCAGCTTTGCCCTACAAGACTTTTACAAAGAACCAGCAATACAAAGGACAGCCAGCCAGGCTGAATCAGCAAGAGGGAGCAGGCCAAACACCCAAAAGGAGAAGAACTTAGATACAGGTTTGGTCATAAACATTTCTTCTTTTGAACTTAATACTGACCAAATTAACTTATTAAACAAAGGTTTGTCCTTTATACCAGCAAAAAAAGCCAATGTAACAGAAATGATTAAAGACTTAAAGCTACTAGGCAGAAATTTATCACTGAAATCTATGTTTCCTAATGAGTCAGGAACAAGGACTAACGTACACAGGCAGCCTAGTAGTTTTATCCCGAATACCCCACCAGGTGTTCAAAAGTTTTTAGATATCTGTGAACTATCTTTCAGGGACATAGGTGAGCATGATTCTAGTGACTATTACTTTAGTAATCTCGCTCCTAACGAACAAAGAGCCTTACAAGAGTTAAAGAATTTGCAGTCATTAGTTATTAAACAGGCTGATAAAGGAGGAGGCATTGTTTTATTAGATAAACAATTGTATCTACAACAAATGTATAAACTTTTACTTAACAATGAAACTTATAAATCAGTCTCTAAAATTATGGTCAGTGCTATTATTGATAAAGTGTCATTTCTTATGTTTGATCTTTTTATTACTGGATTGATAGATGAACCATTATTTAAGTATTTTAATGTTCTCAAACCCACTATACCTAGAATTTATGGTTTACCTAAGGTACATAAAGACCTGGCCTCACCACCAATGCGTCCCATAGTGTCAGGGGCTGGGTGGTGCACCGAGCCCTTATCCATCTTTGTTGAAGGTACAATACATGGATTATTAGAGAATTGTCATACCATTCTAAGAGATACTAAAATGTTCCTTGAAAGGTTACATAATAGGATGGACACTATTATCAATGACTCTGAGGATGCCTTTTTAGGTGAAAGCGCTTAGTCAGTGGACGTGTCTGTGAATAAATTCTCTTGGTTTTCATTGTTGGTCCTTGATTCAGGTTCCTGATTGTTGCCTTTCTTTATTTTACTATTATCAATGACACTGATTTTGTATTGGTTACAATGGACATTGAGTCATTATTTACCAGTATCCCTAATACTTGGGGTATTGAAATGGTTAGAAATTTCCTGTCAACAAATAGATGTTTTTCAAATAGTAAGATACAACTTATATGCAGTCTCTTAGAAATTATATTAGAGAATAATGTTGTTATGTTTGAAGAGAAATTTTTCCTGCAACAAGTTGGCGTGGCTATGGGCACTCCTTGTGTAAATAACTACGCCAACCTTGCGCTAGTCTGCTGGGAAGAAACACATATACTCTCCGGTTTGAATCCTTTCTTACATCAAGTGTTATGGTATGTACGTTTTGTGGATGATGTTTTTATTTTATGGAATGGCAATGGTTTAGATTTTGCATCCTTTGTTGATTATCTGCATACCACCACTGACTTTTTAAAATTCACATACTGGCTATCTGCAGCTGAGATTGATTTTCTTGATGTACATCTAGCTAAAGCTGAATTTCACTGCTTTAAGAGTAGAATCTTCCACAAACCAACTAGAAAAAACACATACCTACACAAAACTAGTATGCATCCCAGGCACATCCTGAGAAATGTATTAAAAGGGCAAGTTTATAGGACATTAAGATTACATGATGATGATGAGGATGCACTACTAGCATTAAATAATTTAAATTTGAGTTTATAGCTAGAGGATACCAACCAGATGAAATTGATAAAACTATATCTGATGCATGGCATATGAGATCAACTATGAAACAGAAACATGGTTAAAACCAGTAACCAAAGATAATGAAATCATCCCTCCTGGATATAATATCCTGAGACTAGACCGTACATCCAAGAAAGGTGGAGGGGTTGCTATCCTATACAAACCTAGCTTACAATTAACCACTTATAACTGCAAACCACCTTTAGACTCCAGTGCAGAAATTCTTATATCTAAACTTACTCTTAACAATTCCAAAGCCATCTATATTATCTGTATATATCTACCTCCTGGTAATAACACAACTACTATGGAAAATTTACTTTGCTGGCTTTCCCAAAACCTACCCCAAGAAACCATTATCCTAGATGACACAAATATTGACTGGACCTGCTTCTGCAGCAGCCTCCCCACTAACCATATTAACCTATATGGATATTCTCAAACCATTACCTCCCCTACCAGGATAAATAAATCTAACAAGAAATCAAGCTTATTAGACTGGATTCTCATAAACCATCATCCTCACATTTATGACTCAGGAACCCTTCCTGATGATCTAAGTGACCACTTTCTTACCTATATCATCAGACATAAAATCAACTTTCCCTCCCCAACATCTGTTAAAAACATCAGGTCTAAAAAGAACTTTAACCCTGAACTTTTCCAGATGGAACTACGAGCATGCAACTGGTTACCCTTACAAAACCTTCCTTTAGATGAAGCCGTAACTTACTTTAACTCCAACTTCCTTGCCATCCTCAACCACCATGCCCCATCCAGACTAATTAGAATTAAAACCAAACATGCTCCATGGCTCTCAAAAGAAACCAAACATAAAATCAATAAGAGAAACAAACATTGGGCAAATTGGAGGAAAACTAAAAACCCTATTGACCAACAAAAATTTAGACAACTAAGAAATGAAACTAAATAAGCTATATTATCTGACAAAAAAAACTACTACCTGCAATCCCAACAAGCCATTCCTAACAAGCCGCATAAATTTTGGTCTAGTATCAGCCAACTACTCCATCCTGGGCAATCCACTACTCCAAACCCTCAAAACACTGAAGACAAAACACCAATGAATGTAGCAAATGCTTTTAATACCTTTTTTACTGATGCTATACAAACACTAGCTAGTCAACTATCACCTAATAACTTCACTCTACCTTCCAATGAACCAACCTCACCCCCTACTTTTCACTTTCAACCCATACCAACATCCTATATTCAAACTCTTCTACAGAAACTGAAACCATGCTCCCCCTCAGCAGACCAACTACCTGCTGAATTTCTACAACTATCCACCAAAGCCATTGCCTATCCTATTTCTATCCTAATCAATAGAACTATTACTGAAATTTATATCCCAAGCCTATGGAAAATTTCCCATATTATCCCCCTCCACAAAGGAGGTCTATCCATTGAACTCTCCAATTACCGCCCCATTGCCCTTCTCTCACCTCTAGCAAAAATCATGGAAAAATGCATACACAGACAGTTACATGACCATCTAACACAAAATAACCTACTAGCCAACTGTCAGCATGGCTTTAGACCTTCACATAGCACCACTACTGCCCTTCTTTCCTTCACAGATTGTATCAACAAAAACCGCAACCTAAACAAACTCTCTTCAGCTCTATTTATTGACATGTCTAAAGCTTTTGACATGGTAAATCACCAAATTCTCATCAAAATACTAAAATCCCTGTCACTTGATACATCCTCCATAAAATGGTTCCAGTCCTACCTTGATAAAAGACAACAGGCCGTACTTTGGCACAAATATCTCTCTTCCCACCTGCCCGTCAACCTGGGTGTCCCTCAAGGCTCCATCCTTGGACCTCTACTTTTTTCCATATTCATCAATGACCTTTACCTTGCCATCCCCCAAGCTACATGCATACACTATGTGGATGACTCTACACTGATATGTTCAGCTCCCTCTTCTCCAGAACTTCTCTATCTTACCCAACAAGTATTTAATACAGTTGAGAAATGGTTCACAGATAGATGCCTTCTTCTAAACCCCAAAAAGACTAAACTCCTCCTTTTCTCTCCTACTAAGAAGTCCCTCCCAATGGATTTCTCAGTAAACTCTACCAATAACACTATTATATCCCCTGAACCAACCACCAAACTATTAGGTGTCACCATTGACAATAATCTGAACTTTGACATCCACATAAACAACACTATAAAAACAGTCAACAAAAAGCTAGGCTCTCTCTATAGGATAAAATCCTTTCTCCTACCTTCAGCTCGAACCACTATAGCACACACTCATCTAATATCTTCTCTTCTTTATGCCTCTCCTATTTTTACTAACCTATCTAAAAATAATCTTAGCAAATTGGAAATGTCCTACAATAACATTGCAAGATTTGCAACAGGCAACCCATTTAGAACCCATCACTGCCTTAATTTAAAGCAACTAGGATGGCTCGAACTTCAAAATCTAATTAAATTCCATCAACTAACTATAGCCCACAACACTCTTTACAAACCTTCCAAAACACCTATTCTGTCCACACTTATCACTCCCTATAAAAACCTGGAATCCTTAAGGTCTTCTCAGATACATCTAATACATACTACTAAAACAAACAACAAGGCTGGTGACTCTCTTTTTTCTAATATAGTAGGAAAAGCCTGGAATCTCCTCCCAAATGAACTATCCACACTTCCCTCACTATCCTGTTTCAAAAATAAATTGAAATTGTTCCTCAAAACTCACTGGTTATGCCCATGCTCCAAACCTGACTAGTCTATATGTGTCTCCAAATACTTTTCTCTTCCTGCCCTGACTACTCACACACATCAACATCTCCTTATTAAACTAATTTTCTAAACTATCTCTAGCATACCTTGATTGTATTATCATTCCTTTGTTATACCTGTATTCTTCACTCTAAATATTACTGTAATAACCTGAAATAGGTACTGTAAATAGTTTGTATTTGTCTCATGTGTCATTAGTTGTGATTGTGTTAATTTCATTGTCCTATCTAGGAGCTTATCTCCCCGGGCCTCTACTGAAAATGGACTAGCCCGGTAAACAAATGTAAAATAAATAAATAAATAAAACTAAATGTAGACCTTATTTTAACAACAAAGAGGTAGCTCCATGTAATAATCCTTCTAACATTAACTCTAGGCCACATAATGAATTTAGAGTAGTGTTACAGTTTGCGAGTGACGTCAACCAATATGTTGACATCATTAAGAAACATTGGCACCTATTACAAGAGGTACCACAGTTGCAGGTTATCACCTGTAAAGATCCACTATTCAGTTTCAAGAACAATATATCACTCAAGAAATAATTATGTAACAAAGATGTACCTAAGAAAGCCATCCCTTCTTCACGTCAGGGCACTTTTCCTTGCAGGTCATGCAGTGCCTGCCCCTATATTTATAGTATAAATACCTATGTCCACCCCACCAAGCATTTTCAGTTACAGCTTAATACTTATGCTGATTGCAAGAGCACTGATGTTGTCTATTATTGTTTTTGTCAGAAATGTCCGGTGTTTTATGTGGGTAAAACGAATAGATTTCTTAAAGACAGAATTCTAGAACATCTTCATGATGTCAAAAATAAGAAACCCACTAGTGCACTTGCCCAGCATATTATTAATACAGATAATTCACATTCCTTTAAGTTTTTTGTGCTACAGCGCATACACAAAAACATTAGAGGAGGGGATATAGAAAATTTTACTGAAAGCTGTGAACAGAGATGGATCATTAAATTAAACGCAGATAAATATCCAGGCCTTAATGGCTCTACCTCTTTGATGCCTTTCTTGAAAGCAAGACGCCTCAAACATGTTTAATTTTAGGCACCTCATACACCCATTACACTTATATTTATATTTATATTTATTCATATTTTAGAGACATAGACTACTTTTAGTTATACATACATATTGTAGATAGATTTTATGACTAGATCCAGATTTTTAGCCTTTATTTTTATCTATGTTTTTCATAGCTACAGTATTTATGGAGTTTATATCTATGCACATTACTTAGGTCTTTTACCTGATGTTCTCCTTATAGGTTCATAGGAAGTTACTAGGCTAGCAGCCTTAAAGCCTTTACAAGCCTAGCCATGTTAATCCCAAGTATCCCCATTTAAGCTTTTTGGGTAGTTTTGCAGAGCAAATTTATGAACATAATGGGTCTGTGATCAACACCAGCTACCCTTATCCACGAGGGACATGGGTGCCACCATAGGGGAAAATTTGCAGTCTCCCATCCAATTATCTAGGTTGTGTTTGAGTAGAGTCAGTGAGGAGCTCTGTTTTATGTGAACAGGAAGTCTATTCCAGAGAAGCGGTGTCTGTGGGAGACATATCTGTCTCTCACACTAAATGAGTGATAAGCAAAAAAAAAAACTTAGGCATTCAGGGAATGCTCTCTCAGCACTTAACCAGGTTTCTGTAACAAGGCATACATGAATATGCTGCAATTTCAGGAGGGCCTCAGAATTTGGCAATTTGTTATTTAGACTTCTGGCCACCTTGATATGGTCTTAACTTGCATTTATTGTGATTGTATCCAGTTGTCACCAGAACTAGGCTGCAGCATGTTTACAAGACACATTTTTTTTTCCAAATGATTTAACAATGCGGCTTTGTAACTTGCAGTACTTGGATACCTAGCTCAGGACCAAATAAAACTTTGAAGAATATAAAAATACTTTCATTAAAGTGTTGAAACCCTTTCATCCAAAATAGGCTTAAGAGATACATGTTCATTCATACCAGGGGGCTGGCAAGCATTTAAATGGAGTTGCCACTTCAACTCAGCCTTCTCAATCTGGTTTGACCAGGGCTTCAATACTTTAATGAAAGTATTTTTATATTCTTCATGCAACTAGTTGTTTTTAATGTTCTGTTTTTTTAAGAAAGGGCTGTTTTACTAATTGGTGTAATTATATAAAGGATGTGAAGTTAAGCACTTTTGGTTGTGATAAAGTTTGCATTGAGACAGACGAAAGCACTTACCTACTGGATTATTTACTGCTTGGATTTTTGCTTGTCATTAAACTTTTTATCTTCATTGGAATACAGGACTACTGAATTGTTTTGTGACTGCTGTGGGATTTTGGCTTCAGGTGTGGTGTTTGTTTTACCATTATTTATTGTTATTTAGTGACTTCAATCTTCATATTGGTATCCCACAAATCCATTGATGTTGGCTTGGTTACATGATTAGCATAAACTTTGCATACATAATCAGTGTCCCAATTTTTGGCCAGTTGCACCTACTTTTCATGGGCCTTTGTCCAGATTTTTGATGTTTCTAGATTGAGAGGTATGTGTACCACTGCTTAAATCTGTGATATATACAGATACATCTGTGAGATGGAGCTGACTAAAGTTCTTTGGAATGAATGAAAGTGGCTGCATCAGCCAGATACAGCATTGCACATTGCTGAGCATAGTGTCACAAAACCAGTTCTTAAGCTGAGGGGAAAAGGGAAAGAATCAATAAGAAAGTAGTCAGAACTCCAAATAATAATGTCCAGGTCTCAGAAACAGAAGCAAATTATTCCCTGCCACCGAGTAACCACTTGTGTTCTCAGTTAAGTTTACACTCTAAGTGGAAAACTAACAACCTGTACTTTAGTGCAATTTTAAGCTGTAAAAGTGAGTCCAAAATGGAGATGCTATTTAATGAATTAACAAAGAAGAACAATCGATGTAACAAAATGCAGGATCTATTAAACATGCTAGCAGCCAGGTGACTAAAAATGCTCAACATAAGCAATTTTAGCAGAAACTATAATTAAAGTAAATATGTGATAAAAAGTGTAAAATCACAAGCAGAGCACTTAGATTAACTAGATAGGGATGCAGTCTTATACTCTTAACAGCCAGGTGACTGTTCAAGCCAGAAAGCCAGTGACTTTAGCCAAACTGTAAAAAACAGTTATTAAATGTGATAAACTAAACAGAAAAGTACTGAAATCACCAACAATGAGTATATGTGAACAAAATTTAAGTACTTATGATAATTATTTGGAGTTTAAGCTTAACAACACCATTAAAACATTACTCAGCATATGTCTTTCAATCAGAACAAACACAGGCATATGACTACAAGCAATGTTAATCTGAAGGGAAAGTGAAACCTGAGGTAGAAAAAAGTGGAAAGCTATCATGCCCTATCTGTAACACATGTAATCAATTTACTCAATTTCAAGCCATCTGCATACAGACTGTAGAGCACCTCAGATGAAAAAGATAAATCTGAAAGATACAATCTAAACAAGTATGGGCCTTGGACAGAGCTCTGTGGACCTGACTGGAACCTTGAATTTCACCTATCCAGTTCCTAAAAATTTGCCAGGTAGCCTCTTAAGCAGCTTAAATTAGGACTTATCAGGCCCATTAGGATCTCTGTTTAAACACAGTCTTCAGACTGTCTTGACAGCAACAGTCATACATCTGACTAAAGGGTGACCATCTACTGACCCATACAATTAGAGACCCATAAGACTGATTAGTCTTATATGTAAGGCCATGAAAAGAATAATCATGGACCTAATAAACAATGACATAGGAGACCACCAAACACTGGACCCAACCCAATTCAGCTTTGTCAATGGCGGGTCATGCCTACTGAATCTGCTGGATTTTTTTCAGGAAGTCACTAAGGCCATGTATGAGTGTAAACCATTAAGTACCATCTACCTTGACCTGGCCAAGGCATTTAACACAATTTCCCACTCAGGTATTAAAAATAAACTCATAAAACTGGGCTTAAATCCCTATGTCACCAGATGGCTAGACAATTGGCTTACTGGCAGGACAGATGTGGTTAAAGTGGGTGAATCCAGATCCAACAAAAGGCCAGTTACTAATGGTGTGCCAAAGGGCTCATTACTGGGACCAGTCCTGCTCGGAATATACTTTTCTGAAGTCAAGGTAAATGCGGAAGGTTTCTGGATGACAAAGTTTGCCAACAACTGCAAACTGGGGGCAATCATTGAGTCCCCAGTTATGTAAATTTTCTTCAGCAAGGTATAGATCAGACAAATTATTGGTGCCAGAACCATGGCCTAAAACTAAATGCAAAAAAATGCATTATCATATCCATTGGGAAGTCAAATAACCCTGCAAATTACAACATTAATAGCACACCCCTTAGAGTAGACTAGGAGGTGAGAGAGCTAGTTACACAAATAACAGTAGACTGAACTTTGACAGCCATCTGTCCACAATAGTGAGGAAATCCTTTATGTGGCACAACTTATAATTAAAGGTATGGTATCCAGACCCAAGGAAATTATAGTATTTCTATACTCATCCCTCATTAGACCAGTGATTGAGTACAGTGTGCTATTTGGCATGTACTTGACTAGGCAGTTACAGCAGCTGGGGTGACCTCAGAGGTTCTTCACAAAGAAAATGCAGATTATAAACAACATTAACTAAGAGGAGAGACTAAAAGCCCAATTAATTTACTCTGTCTCCAATCAATTGTTATGGTGTCACCTATGGATGACCTACAAGACACTCACAAATCCAGCCCTGATGGACCTGCTACACATCCACAAGTCAAACAGCATGAGGGTCACATGATCTAAGTTTCTAAACTTAGTTAACAACTCAAACAAAACATGCTGGAGAGACAGAGATATGAGTCTCTTAGATTGTCCATTCTTTGGAATAGGCTTCCTAGTCACATTAGGCAGATCCCATCTCTGGCCCTCAAACACAATTTGGATAAATGGATGGGGAATCAGAAATTCACACCTCGGGTAGTGCCTATGCCCCTTATGGACAGGGGCAATCTGTAAGATACTCAATGCACAGGCACAAATCTATGCCATCCTCTTTCCCCTAAGGGCCACATTTATTTATTTATTTATTTATTTTACATTTTTTGATCAAGATTGTCCGACTGTGCTGAGTAGATAAAATTGGGTTACATTGGCTTGGCTTGTAAGGGCCCTTAAACTGTTAGCCTATTAATCTCCTATGAATCCATAAACCTATGCTAGACTAACTCTGTTGCCACTTATTCATTGCACATACAGTGCTGTCTCTTGCACTCTCTGCCATATGCAATGACACATATTTCCCATGCATTACTTTAAAGGAATCAAATGCAAACATTTCCAATGTCATAGTTTCTGGTAAACAAAAACAATAAATGAATAAATATTCAGACAGTACATCTTAACTGCATGGATTTACACTGCTTTTCATACATTATGACTGCTAAGACAGGCCCTTGGATTCAGAAAAGCTTGCATGGAGTGCAGGATTGGTGCAGGAGCCCACGCAGGCAATATGTCTGTCGTGCGATCCAGGAACAGCCTGCAGGGGCATGCACGAGCGCTCCTGCACTGATCTTGCACGGACTAAGCCCTGGTATGCAAATCACCCCATTTGCAGGTGAAATCCATGCAAATGAGGTGATTTTGCAATCCAGGAAGCTTGCAACAGTCGGTAGAAGACGTGCTATCTGCAGAAATGTACTCGGTTAGTAACTGAGTACATTTCTGCAAAATCCAAAACGGAGCTATGACAGCCCCAAAAAAAGGCTGCATATCTTTGAGGAAGCATGCCAATGGCCAAGTATAAGGCCATTGGCATTGCAAACAATACAAAAAATTAAAAAATCAACTTTTATTTTTTTTTCGACGATCTCGGCTGTTTAAGCATATGGCAGCGGCACACAAACGGGATGGGGGGATAAGAAAATAAACCTAAAATAAGCATTCTAACTAAAATCAGTATTCTGCCATGCAAGTCAATGGCAGGCAGAAGACAACCTGGCCAGTGAGTGGTGGTTGCTAAGGGGGGAAGCTCAGTGTGACACATGTAACTATGCATTAGCAGGCAATCCTATGCAAATGTGGAGAAGGACAGTGAATCCCAGTTTTCCCCAGCATGTGAGGCAAGTCCCAACAGTGTAAGAGTATGAATAGCTGGGTGCAAGACTAGGAGGTGGGTGATATCATGGGTGGGTGTGTCACGCATACTGTAAGTGGATTGAAGCCCTGTGACTTGGGTTTGCTCCTAGCTTAGCACAGCTAAGCTAGGGGGGTGTGTCTAAACCTGCCTAGCACTCATTACAAAGTGTAAGCGGGTGTGAGCACCGCGCACTAGCTTTTACAGAAAGAAAACAGAAGTTAAACCAGGAAATAGCTGCACTGTGCACATTTGAGCACTCTGTGCAGAGCGCACACAGGCTTAAACAGGAAGGCAATGGGAAGGGAAAACAGCAGTAGAAAGGTATTCAAGGAGAACTAGCATAGCTGGCAGGTGAAATGTATCAGAATCAGCCAATTACACAGGCAGCAGACCAGCCCAGCCCAGAACACTACTATAAACTAAGCAAACACCTTCCCCTCTGGTTTTTCCCACACTCTACACCACCAGTGTATACAAGCGGGGAAATTATAACAAACAAACCTACAAAATGAGAAGGGCTACAGCAGGCAACATAGAACAACATGTGCAAGAGGCTGAGGGTAGTGAGGGTGTGAATGATGCCGAACAACCCACAGTGAAGAGATGGAGAAGAGTGTACAGACCCAGGGTAACCTACCAGGGGCTACATGAGCTGGAGATAGTGGAGTGCTATAGGGTGGACAGAGACCTCCTACAGCAAATTGTTGAGATGTGCCAGCCACACCTGACACACCAAACTGACCGAGGGGAACCCATCCCAGTGGATACCAAGGTATGTGTAGGCCTAGGTATACTAGCCACAGGTACCTCCCAAAGCACAACTGGGGATATCATGGGGATCTCACAGGCATCAGCATCCAGAGTATTCCACCAGTTCCTGGATGCCATGTCAGCACATGTCAGTGAGCACGTATATTTCCTCAACACCCATGAGGTGTTGACCAGCAATATGTGTCTCTTCCACCAAATAGCAGAATAACCTGGGGTAGTGCATGTTATAGACTGCATGCACATATGTATCACAACACCACCCAGTGAGCAGGGTAGGGCCTACATCAACCGCAGAGGCATCCCCTCCATCAACTGCCAGGTCGTATGTGATGCCCATGGCATTATAATGAATGTGTGTGCTGGCTGCCCTGGAAGCTATGATGATTAGCACATATGGCATCTGATGCAGCTGTACCAAAGATTTGCCAATGGAGATATACCCTACGGTCACCTAGTGGGGGATGCTGGGTATGCACTTGAACCATGGCTGATGACACCCATCAGAAATGCACACACCTGAACAACAATGCCATAATGAGGCACATGCACAGGCCAGGCATATATCAGAGCATGTGTTTGGGATGCTCAGGTCATGGTTCTGGTGTCTGGACACATCCAGTGGAGCCTTGCAGTATTCACCAGATACATGTTCCCAAATTGTTATGGTCTGTGCTATGCCACACAATATGATCCTGCGGAAACAGCTGCAGCAGGAACAGCATGGGGCAGGGCCACACAGCCCCCCAACAATGCCAGGGCCTGCACAGGCACAGAATGATCCAGAGGAGGAACAACCTGAGCCTGCCCCAGTAGGCAGAAGGAGGTGTGCCCAGTATGCTCTGGCCTTGGCAAAGAGGCAACGTATAGCACATGCACTGACACAGTAGGGATCCAGGGAATGACACCTCTCTCTGACTTGCACATACAGTAAAAGGGATGCCAAATATGACACTACCTGTGCACAACCATATATAAGGAGTATACTATGTGCATCCGACATAGGCAGCCCTCCAACACCATCCACAAGTCTAGCACACCCTCAAGGTAAGTCAATCAACCTACCAGTTGCCAAATGGAGTAGAATGTGTTGTTACCTGTAGCTATGGTATGAATGTGAGCATGCAAGGGAATTGGGTGGCTGAATATTATGGCAGCAGACAGTAGACACCCATAGTAGCACCATGACATCTGTAACACATAATGGAGTCACCAAAGTAGCCAGCACTACACAGGGTGACAAAACCCATTGCAGGAAATGTGCTGGGTGACATGTGTGTCCATGTGACCCACACATGCCAGTCAGAATGGTTCACATACCCAACAACAGTCTCAGCCAGCAGAACAGGTGTAGACAAACTCAAACAGAGCCTGTGCCATGGCCCCAGAATGATGGCTATGGTTAACCTCCCCCAAAACAATACATACATGTTTTATAATGGTGTTTTATAGTAAGTTTTAAACATCTATTTAATAGAAGTATAATTATGTTTTAAATATAATAGTATGACTTTAACAACTTGATTGTTTTTTTATGTACTGTTTTTCATAAGTTGGCTGTGTCATGTGGTGTTTTGTCTGCTTTGACTATATAATGTGAATACTTTTAATTCAAAATGTATTAAGTAACACTGAGGAAGGGACACTCCTGAAAGCTTTGTTTTCTGTCTTAGAAATAAAGTGAGTTTTCTATCTCATTTTGTTTTTGGATGTTACATTGGCTCTGAATAGAGAAGATTAAAACCATGGTTGGAATATATATTTCCTATTTTACATGATGCTCATGATCAGCTAATGGCTTCTGCACAAATTGCAGCCCTCCTCTAGCTGATTGCATGTGGAACAGTGTGGTAACATTCCCATGGCCAATTGCATGGAAACACACTCCAATATCTAGGAACATCATGTTGGTGTTGGCCCTTTTCATTCACTGTGAGCAGGAACTAGATCTGTTGTTTGGCAAACAGCATCTCAGATGGATTAGGGCTTTACCTCTAACAACATACACTGTAGAAACAGGGCAACACACAGAAGGGGGATGTGACTGACCTGACTACAGACTGTAAGTGCTGCTATACTGCATTTGGAGTACTGTTGGTTTAACAGTGTATGTGTGGATATGACTGTCCTACAAGTCTCAATACCTGCCATGTCACTTACATGTTTATGAGGAATCCCCATCTGCAGGGTCATCTGCAGACTGGGCAGTTTGTTGTGCCTTTGGTTTTATGTGTTACCAATGGAGCATCTATCTGTGGACTCCAGAAGGTAGTGTGAGGATTGCAGTCTGTAGATGGTGAAAGCCGTGACAGTTACTGGCTTCTTATCCCTCATAGGACATATGTTGCAACAAACCCTGTTACAACAGTAAATGTATGAGGTTATCACAGCAACATTTCATTATTGGCCCTGTGTATGTGCTTCCAGCCACAACTCTGTCAATCTGTGTACATATGTCGTTCATGAAGTGGTGCATATGTGCTGTACGCCATAATTAGTGTCATCATACCTGATAACCAGCCAGTGAGATATCAGACTGCTACACATGTTATGTACAGTAGGGATTATATTTGATTACATAACCTGGACATTCTGTGGATGTTTGTACAGTACTAAGGTCTGTGTACTTATGGTGAATGTTGACAGTGTGTGTATTGTTAATATGTACTTTAGCCTGTGTACAGACTGTGGTCGATGTCATTGTTCTAGGTCCCGTCCTATCTGATGTTACATGCTGTTCCACTGTATGGTACCGTATTGGCGTACATGTTTGTAGGACCATACACACACATGTCCCATACCACAGACAGCCATCAGACCAAACTGTATAGCAGCCCAGTATATGTAGGGTCAGTCTGTGAGTGGCACATATGAGAATGGTGTCGAACAGATAGTCTATATACTGTTATATTATGCTAGCTTCACATATGTGGCTGTGGCTGTGCTCACATTGGTTGTGGTTATGCACTTTCACACAGGTGTATCTTTCCCTATGCTGTGACATGCCTGTAGAGCCTGCTATATATGCAGGTACATGTGCATTCCCCCATAGGAAATGTAGGCCAGTGTTGAGCCAGTCTGCCTGTAGCCTGCAGAGTGCATTGTTATGTGCCTAGCAGCTTAGTGTACTTACCCAGTGAGATGTCATGTGCAGATACTTGCTATTACTGCTGCCGGGCCTCCCTTAACAGTCATGTATGTCAGACAGAGCAGTGGGATGCTGTACAGATGCATGTCAATATCTAGTGGGTGGTATGTGGCCATGGCACCCCTGTACCTGTGGTTATTATGTGCCAGGCCAGATAGGGGTATGTGAATGCATAACCTATGGTGGCAAATGTATTCCAGTCGTTATGTGTTATACCCATCTACATGGCTATCTACATCCATATTGTCAGGCATGGTACACATGTTTAGCACTAAGGGGTCATGTGTACACCTCTGGACTGTACAGAGTGTGTCAGAATGTTCACATATATTGGCCAATATCTCTGCTGCAGTCCACAGGAGCATTACATGCTAGCAGCGGTACTTTACTATGATGTCCTTAGGATGTCTGTCAGTAGCCAATGGCACACATGTTGTAAGC
>NC_056725.1:1395114521-1395194521 GCF_019279795.1 Protopterus annectens
CACTCAGCTCAAACCACTTCTCCTTGCACTGCAGTTCTAATTATAATTTATATTCAGCTTTATAAAATTACCAAGTAACATGTTGAAAGTAGCAATCTCTGTGATACCCACACTTGTAAAAAAGTTTCTTATCCAAAAAAGACCTACTGCCTGACAACAACTATCTACTTGTTTCATGGGGAAGACACAATCAAAGTAAAAAATGAACAGCAAACAAGAAACAAGCTCAAGATAAATTGCTTAAAGGATTACTGCACAAGTTATGGACCACACATGATAGACTGGCATTTTGTTAATTTACAGGTAAAGCAGGCAAAGATAACTGCAAGTCTCCAACAAATGTAATGAGCTTCTGAAAATACTGTAATCCTGTCCTTTATTACAAATACTGTCATATGCATTTCAATACCTAAGGCTTCTACGTTATCTAGTTATGTAAATATTCTTTGCATGGCAACAACGAAAAGACTTTTAATGCTGGTAATTCTTTAACAGTATGCTTATTAAAGCTTACTTGCATCTTACAATCTCTGATAAGCTTGCCTGATGGTCATTAAAGCATTGCTATTTAAACTCAGAGCAACAGGGCACTGCAACAGCATGCATTTTCTGAATAATAAGAAGCATAAATCAACAGTATAAAAATATGACAGAAAACCAGAACATTCTGCAAAATCAAGGACAGATGAAAAGTCACGGTTGTACTTGTGGTCTACCTTGGATGGGTGGATACTCTACACACTTACACTGCATAACTGCTCCTTGCCTTCCTTGGATGCATCCAGAGCCACTACAATGTGGAGTGGGGTGCAACAAGTATGTCACAATTTGAAATGTTTCACAACAGATTTCTTCATTGTTTGAAATGTCTCTGGCTGACGGTGATGGCCCTGACACATTTGTCATACCTCTCAACCTCAGAGCAAGAAATCTGGGCAAAGCCATACATAGAAGTGGGACACAGGCCCAAAAATAAGGACAATTTTTAAATATCGCTCTTATAAACTTAGAAAGACAATAGAACAGTAGTAGGGGACAGTTGAGAAGTTTGGATATTCCTGATTCTATAAAGCGATTTGCACGTACCTCTCAACCTCTTAATGCAGGAAATCTGGACAAAGCCAAATATATTGGGGGAGCATACAAACAGTACTAAAAATTGCTCCTGTATAAACTTAAGACAGTTGCTAGAATAACAGGTCTTGCTTTAGTATGCATTTTTCTGAAGGTTATGATGTCTGAAACTCAATATCTGTCATTTAGTGACTTCATTCCTAAATGTTTTGCCAGAAAACCACACATTTTATGAGGAATAAACCAAAAATAAGAGGCAAATATCTATTCATTCTGCAAAAATCTGGACAGTTGAGAGGTATAGTTCAGCTGGGGCTGTCTGAATTTGCTGCCCTTCCCCGCTCACAAAATCATGGTGGAATGGAGCCTCCCCATTGCAGCCATTCCAGTGTCCCATTCCTTGGTTATTTCACTCAATTTACCATAAACACTATAATGTGCATACTGCTTTACTTCTGCGATGATTTGGATTTCATTTGAAAGTTTTATTTTGCATTTTACAGCATAAACCCTAATAGATATCTGCCAAACAAAGCAATGCAGTCCCACAATGAAAATAAACTTAGCATTAAAACTTCTCTGCCCTTGAAACTCACATTCATTGAAATGGCATTGAAATCCACATTCAAAGAAAATACATTTTGCCAGTGGCAGATAAAGATTAGCTTTGGGCTGTTTTCAAATCACAGGCCCCTTGAACACGAAACATACACATGCTCTTTGATACACCTTCCTGACTGTATCAAATTCTATTCCTTGTACAATACAGTACAGTTGTTAGAGAGCATTTTAAATTTATTGTTTTGAACATTTGTCCAGTAAACAATGAAACAAAATGCATGCACCAATGACAAAACCGCCCAGTTCAGAATATTTCCATCATAAAAGTCTACTCAAACTTCTACAGTCCACCAGTATCAGTAAATATGCACAATCTCTGAAGAAGTAAAAGTCATCTAAACAATGCCACATTAAAGAAATCTGTAACTAATGAAGAGGTTGCTGCTAGCAAACAACTTTTATATGTCATAGTTTCATCTACAAATAAAGTGCCTATCGTCCTCGAGGAATACATTGCTTATGTTGCATTACAAAATGATAAGATGGTAATATTGCAATAGGGAATGGATGGCAAACTGATAACAGGTTCATAGTTACTAGGTATCTTTTCCAAAAAGGACTGCAGCATCCACCCCACAGTACAGTATCAGCAATGCATCTACCTACTGTGGGAGTAGAACCCACAGCCTTCCATCAAAAACAAATACACTACCTGTTGTGCTATTAAAAATGCAACCAGACTCATCATAAGCAGCAATAAACTTTTGTTCCACTGCAGCTCTCAGCTCCTTGTAAAATCTACTCGACACCCAGCTGTATCTCTGAACTTTGCAGCACAAGAAATCTGGAAAAAGCCAAAATTTATTGGGGGGGGGGACACAAGCCCAAAAACCAGGGACACATTTTAAACACTGCTTGTATAATGTTGGAAAGTTGCTAGAATAAAATGCTGTGTTACCACCATACATTTCACTGCCAAGTCTTGAACCCAGGGGACCCTGTGCAAAACAGTCAGAGCAACATACCACTATGCCAACTCAGCTGTTTTGTGCAAGAGAGGAAGACTGAAACTTAAATGGCTACCATTTAGTGAATTCAGTTCTCACCATAGCTGTCAACCTCTTAGCACAAAACACCTGAACAAAGCCAATAATGGGGGAATACAGCCCCAAACATATTCAGTGAATTCAGTTCTCACTATAGCTCTCAACCTTAGCAGACAATACCTGGTCGAAGCCAATAATGGGGGGATACAGTCCCAAAACTCAGGACAAATTTCAAATATCCATATTATAAACCTAGAAAATTGTTAGAATAAAAGGTTTTATGTTACCATGTGCTTTCTGAAGAACATGAAGTCTGAAATTCAAATGAGGGTTATTTTTAAACATTTGTTAACCAGGAAACTAGTCTGACTTGGAACAAAAGCCCATTTGCAGCAGAGAAGGGAGAAATACTCCAGACACATGTCCTTTTAAGATGGGAGGACATGCAGACTCCACACAGAAGGCACCCCAGCCAAGAATCAAACCAGAGAACCTGTAGCTGTCAGACAACAATGCTACCAGTGCATCAGTGCACTACTAAGTTTAGAAGGAAAAATGAAGGTACAGAAACCACAGATTTTATGAGAAACAGAACAAATATGAGGCAAAAATCTGCAATTTTTTTACAAATGGTGGTGGACAGGGAATTCTGGCCCTTGCCACCTGCACCCAAGGTGCAGGGTTCAAGCCTAATTATTCTTTACCCACCACCATGTGTTCTCTCTAGCCACCAGTATATAGCAACTGGGGCATTACACACACACACTTTCCTAGGCACAGTCTCTGTACCTTGGCAGCAGCAGAATCCGTGCAAGGCTAATGGCTGGTTTCCTCCATGGCAGCAGCTAAATCCAGTCTTCTTCACCTCCTCAGCAGCAGTCCTGAAGCCATGCAAGGCTAACAACTGGTTTCCGTTCTCCTGGCACACAAGAATAGGCTGGAGGCTCCAGCCTGTGGGTGATGCAGTCTGGTGTTCTTCCATTCTGTGCGGTCATCACTGCACAGACTTCTGGGCTGCAGGGCAGAGATGCCTTTTTCCTCTATCTGGACTGCCTAACACAGCAGTCTGGAGTTCTGTGGGTACCAGCAACTCCAGGCACACATGAGTGGAGTTCCGGGACTCGCAATCTTTTGCTGTCTTCTTTTCTTCCTTCTTTCTACAGGTGGGGGGGGGGCTGCAGTCCTGCAGTCCTATAGCACAATCTGCCCTTGTCTGTCATATAACAATGCATAACTGAAATTATCACAATCACACTGATGACATTAAGCAGTAGGCCAGCAATGTTCACAAGGTGAAATGTATGGTAATGTACATCCACATACCTTAAGGCAGCTTACTACTGGTATTCTTCACATGTTGTAACACCCTAGGATACTTATGGTGCATACCCCCATACACTGACTTACAGGGGCATAGCACACTGTTACATACACTGACCTCTAGACTGCAGAGATGCACACATGTGTTGTGCAAATGAAGCCCACATATATATGGTGCATATGGTCTGTACACCATTATTTATTGACATCATACCTAATAAAAAGTCAGTCAGATAACAGACTGCTGGACGTGTTGTGTGTAGTAGGGGCTGTTTCTGAGGACATTACTTGGACATTCTGTGTTTTTGTGTACAGTACTCTGGTCTGTGTAAGTAGAGCAGGGGTCTGGAGCCTTCACTATCCAAAGAGCCATTCCTGACCCCTCACCCACCAAACTAAATTAATCGTAAGGCACAACAGCTATCTGACTCCTACAATGAAGATAGCAGAGCATATACGGTGTTATATAAAGTTATATTAAATATAATATAACTAAGTGTATAAGAACAATACCTAACATATGTCCATAATTGTGTTCCTGTGTTGTGATTGCTTGATCTGTGTGTGTTTTTGTGTGTGTGTGTGTGTGTGTGTGTGTGTGTGTGTGTGTGTGTGTGTGTGTGTGTGTGTGTGTGTGTGTGTGTGTGTGTTGTGTGGTAGAGTGTCCATTAATCCTCAGAGGTACAAGGAGCCAATACAGCAGGGTTGAAGAGACACGTGGCTCCAGAGCCACAGGTTGCAGACCCCTGAGGTAGGATGATTGTCGATTGTATGTGTATTGCATTTACAAACCATGGGCTCTGTACAGAATGTGGTAGATGCCATTGTTCTCTGTCCTATTCTCTCTGATGTTACATGCTGCTCCAGTGTTAAGCTTGTGTATCGTATGTGACTGTGGCTGCGCTGACATTGGATGTGGGTATGCATTTTCTCACAGGTGTCTGCTACGCTGTGCTGTGACCCGCCTGTTGAGCCCGCTATAATCGCAGGTACATGTATATTCCCCCATACAATATGTATTCCAGTGTTGTGGCAGTCTGCCTGCGGTTTGCCCAGTGCTTTGTGACATGCCTAGCAGCCTACTGTAATTACCCAGTGTGCTGTTATGTCCAGTTCCTTGCAAGACAGACTGCATCCAGGCTAGCATAACTGTTGTGTATTTCTGACAAAGCAGTGGTATGCTGTACAAAAGTATGTCACTATCTACTGGGTAGTATGTGGCCATGTGTACTCAGCACCACCAGGTATTATGTGTCAGGACAGACTGACATGTGTGCATGCATATACTGTGTGGGCATATGTACTCTAGTATTGTCGTGATATACCCATGTACATGGCTAGTAACATCCACATTGGGAGGCGTGGTCCACATGTCTCGCATGAAGGGAACATGTGTACACTTCTGGACTGACCATCCATAGCCAGTGGTGCATATCTACAGCAGATGTGACCTCCCACACCCAACATCTGTTAAGACACCTCTATGACAGTAGCAACAGTCTACATGTATACCTTCAATACATCCATGACATCCCCTTGCACTAAGGGGTTGGGACTATTGGTGCTGATGTAGGACTCCACTCCATGTTCTGGACATGTAGTAAACATATATGTGTACACATATATCCACATATCTATATAGATATATACACATATACATATCCACATACATATATGGACATATACATATCCACATACATATATGGAGATATATATATATATATATATATATATATATATATATATATATATATATATATATGCATATGAACACTCACACATATACATATACACAGCAATGACTCCAAGTGGCTAAGCTTCTGATGTCATTCAAAGGGGATCCAGTATCTGTCTGCCTGGGATGACATGATTGACAAACCACGATGCTTTGCCAGAGATGGTCTGCACCTGTTGCCCCTGGGATTCAGGTTACTGGCTACAGCTCTTGGCACCCCCATAGTGCCTTACTTAGGCAAGGTTCAAAGGATGAAACCACCACCATAACAGATACAAGCATGCATAACTGAAGGTAAGGCTACTCAGTGCTAGACGTCTAAACCTACAAAGGAACTCTCTTGAGGCACACCTACAAATGGAGAACATCGATATCTGTGCAGTAAATGGGACCTGGTGCAATGCTCCAGAGAGCACACCTGCAATACCAGGCTATGTCGCACACCTCATCACTGAGGGCTTTTCATCCAGGAGAAAGGGGGTAATTGTTCCACTGTACTCATCCCTCATTACATATATCTCATATATGTATGTGTATATACATATATATATATATATATATACATATATACATACATATATATATATATATATATATATATATATATATATATATATATATACATATATATATATATATATATATATATATATATATATATGTATGTATATATATATATATATATATATATATATATGTATATATATATACCTGAATATATTTGTAAATGTATAGATGTGTGTGCATATCTGCACCATTGTAATGTGTATTCCTTCCACATTGTACATTCCCTATGGTAAAATAACATTTCTGCTTGATATGTTACAGATATTGCCCTGACAGTTGACAGGTGAATTGGCTTACCGTTAAAGCATTGTACCTGTGTTGTGGAGGGTTCTGGAGTCAGGAACTGCATGTGCTGGATATTGGATTGCACAGCATATGTGTTAGGGCTGTGGAGGGGGGCAACATAGCAGTAATTACCAGATATCCCTCATTTGTGCCCCCACCCCCATTAACAGTGCATATGGTCTGTTATGTTGTAGTGAGTGGTTCAGGATGTTGTTCCCATGTGGACATGCTATACACATTTATATCTGTGTAGATATTTATATATATATATATATATATATATATATATATATATATATATATATATATATGTATATATATCTACATCATTATATATGTAAACCCCGCTATATATATATATATATATATATATATATATATATATATATATATATATATATATATAATTAACCCAACAGCAACGTGCAGCATAAAGAACAACCTTCTGTTCTCTGGCAAAATTCAGCTTCCAATAAATCCAGAAGAATCACTTGACGATAATAAATTTTAATATAAAAACAACAAGAACACGAAAAAACAACGTAAGCGCTTTCACGGGTCCTCCCGCTTCATCAGACGTATAAATGTAACTGTTACTGCATTTGCTCTTATACTGTGTACTTAATTTAGCGCCATTTCTGTTACGCCTACATTACTTCAAATCCATATTTAAAGCGCTACTACAACACATATAACAACATCTAAAAGCAGAATATGTTAAAATTCGGTCTAACAAATACAACGACTGACCAAATTAAAAACTGTTTAGAGTCTGCCTGCACAGATTGTATAAAGATCTGACGGTATGCAGTACGTTTCTTGAAACTAATGCATATCAAAGTCACATACCTCAATGAATAAACATCACATTATTGATTGCGTATGCAGCATGACTCAACCCTGACCATTGTCTCAACCCATATTATTCATCCTCCCGTTAGATCCATAATAAATAAGAAATAAAATGCCACCATGGAGCGACATCTCCATCAAAACATTGCCTCTATCAGCTTCTCTTGCCTCCGTGTAAACCTAAATGCTAATACGTAATAGCGTAAGTCATGTCACTATTGAAATGCGTGAAGATATTATCACATACATTCTCTTAGTAAATGCATAAACAACGGATGTTAACGTCTCTGTGCATTGGTGAATCAATTCAACTGTTATATGCATAACGATAAAGTGCAACCATCATTAAGGACATACGATCGAATAACTTAGTCAATTGTATTATGTGTGTCTCATGATTTTATACGTTCAGGTACTAATAGTGAATAGATCTCATGTGCGTATGCAAGTAAGCCTCCTATTATTTGTAAAGACTACATCGGACCTCTCATGCAAAAGATATATAAAATAATACTAAAAACACTATCAAACAACTACTACATACTTATTGAGACGTCTAGAAAGTCAATCTTAGTCTTAGAAAACTGCATGCTAAATCTCAAGAAACTACTGGAGCTATTCAACACTGTGAGGAAGTCTTGTAACGACGTCTCAGTACCATCCCACAAAATGAATAAATCATCTACAAAACGTCTATGAAATACTACTTGTGGTGTAAAAACAAGGCGATTGAAGTAGGGTCACATAGTTTTCTTATACAGTTTCTGTGTTTTTGATAATCAATTGTTATATATTACAACTACGGTTTGGTTATAAGTCAATATGAGACATCGAACACCTAGGTCGGTTAAATGACCAAGATGTATTCATGTCCCTAATAGTGGCAGTCAAGTATTGATGCATAGTTGACAATGGTATGTTTGCACAGGAACAAAATTAGATGGATTTAGCAATATGCGACCATTAGGTTTCATTATCCATAGTGTTTGTGTGTTTGACCTTCAGGCAATATATGTCGTACTTTCATTAGTTGTTTGATAGTGTTTTTAGTATTATTTTATATATCTTTTGCATGAGAGGTCTGATGTAGTCTTTACAAATAATAGGAGGCTTACTTGCATACGCATTACGAGATTTAATCATTATTAGTATCTGAACGTACAAAATCATGAAACATACATAACACAATTGATTAAGTTATTCGACAGCATGTCTTTAATGATGGTTGCACTTTATTGTTATGTATATGACAGCTGAAATGATTCACCAATGCAAATAGAATGAGACGTTAACACGTCCGTTTGTTTACATATTTACTAAGAGAATGTATGCGATAATACCCTTACGTACTTCAGCATTGGCATGGCTTTACGCTATTACGCATTAGCGTATTTAGGGTTTACATCGGAGGCAAGAGAAGCTGATAGAGGCAATGTTTTGATGGAGATGTCGTCTCCATGGTGGCATTTTATTTCTTATTTATTATGGATCTAACGGGGAGGATGAATAATATGGGTTGAGACAATGGTCAGGGTTGGAGTCATGCTGCATACGCAATCACCAATGTGATGATTATCCATTGAGGTATGTGACTTTGATATGCATTAGTTTCAAGAAACGTACTGCATACCGTCAGATCTTTTATATAATCTGTGCAGGAAGACCATAAACAGTCTTTTAATCTGGTCAGTCGTTGTGTTTATCAGACTGAATTTTAATACATTTTGTTTTTAAATTTTGTTATATGTGTTGTGGTAGCGTTTTAAATACGGATTTGAAGTAATGTAGGCGTAACTAGAAATGGCGCCTAAATTAAGTACACAGTATAAGAGCAAATGCAGTAACAGTTATGTTTATACGTCTGATGAAGCGGGAGGACCCGTGAAAGCGCTTACGTTGTCTTTTTTGTGTTGTTGCTGTTACTTACATTAAAACTGATTATCGTCAAGTGATTCTTTTGGATTTATTGGAAGCTGAATCTTGCCATAGAACAGAAGGTTGTTCTTTATGCTGCACGTTGCTGTTGGGTTAATTGTTTATCTTCTCTTTTGGTTCGTTTGTGTGTTGAGAGATCTGTTTAACATGGAGGGTACAGCAGCGGCAACTATGGGTTCGAATGAACAGTACAAAGATGGCAATATGCGACTAAACAGCTTACTGAGGGACTCAGTGAATCCTCTATTGCAAACTGATGTGAGTGAATTTAATAGCATCAAGGTAACGAACAAGAACACCGGCCAAGATGTTGTTCTACTTAAAAGGAGTATTGAGAATGATATTTTTAAATACAAACGTTTGCAATGTCAGCGCTTCCATTTGGAAGCAAGCCTCAATTTAAATATTATACCAAGAGGCCTCAGGGTCTTGAATATGCCTAGCTATGGTACTGTGTATGCTGATTTGCTGAGTAAATGGCAAAAGATTAACATTGAAATGAGCAAAGCATATATGCAATTACTCATAGACTTTTTTCAACCATTTGAAAATGAATTAAGAGACAATGTTATTAGAAAACAAACTGATTTATTTGAGGTATATGGTGATGGGCCAACGGAGCTGTATTTGCAAGAACTGGCGGAGAAAGTACAAAGATACGAAGTCAAGATTTTAGATCAAAAGAAAAGGAAAATATCGCGAGACTTGGATGACTTCGCTAAACATAATGTTTTTACTTGGCCCAGGGACAGTAACCACAGTGATGATAGCAACCTAAATCATATGCACAAACAAACACAAGGCCCAGACCATGGTGGCCCAGTAAGGCAGGACACAAGAACAGAGGCCAGTTTAAGCAACGTAAGCAATCATGAGCAACTGGTTTCTATACACCAAGGTCCTATTACAACAGAAGGAACTACAACTATAAATACTGACTTGGCTACGACACATGATGATGAACCAATCCAACAAGTGATGGCAGATGTAAGAAGAAAAACTGTTGTGAAGAGTTCTACTGGGAATGACTCTTCGGTTTTTCCTTTTCCGATACGTACAAACAGGAGAGGATCGTTGGACATGGATATTCATCGAGGACAGAAAAGGAAGGAAGCACCACAGCAACAAATGCATACTATCAAGAAAATGTGGTTTCAAAAAACTTAATATGGAACATTTCTAGTTATCAGTTATCGGAAGCAGAGTGTGACTTACTATCCAAGGGACTTGGATTTATACCTACAAATAAAGTGGACATAAGTGAAGCAATTATAGCTCTACGAATGTTCGCTAGAAATGTAACTTTAAAATTGATGTTTAACTCTGAAATGCAGCATAATCATAATTTAAAAAAGAAGAGTGAATTTCAACTTCAGTTACCCCCCAATGTAGAAGTATTTGTTAGGGCGGTAGAGAACGCCTTTTATAATGACACAAGCTTTAACTCAGCATTAACCAGATCAAATATGAGTGAGTTAGAAAGCCAGGCATTGAATAGCCTTAAAAAGAATACTAACATTGTAATTAAACCATCAGATAAAGGGGGCCCTATTGTCATCATGGATGCCCAATACTATTATGGTACCATGGATCAAATGTTAGACACAGAAGCATATGAAGTTATTAACATGGTAGACGTTAATCAAACAATAAACAATGTGAGAGGGGTGCTATTAGAATGTTACAATTTAAGTATAATGACCAGAGAGTTATTTGATTACTGTACCGTAGATTATCCGGTAATCCCACAAATAAATGGCCTACCAAAAATACATAAGGATCCCAACTACCCAAAATTTAGACCAATCGTAGCTGGTGAAGGATGGGTCACAGAAGGTATTTCCATCTACCTGGACCAACAATTAAAAATAGTTTTGGAAAAGTACCATCACATTCTGCGTGATACACAACAATTTTTAAAAGACCTGTATGCATTTATGGAAAGTATAGATAAAACTGATGATTTAATCCTTGTAACATTGGACATAGAGTCACTTTTTACGAGCATTCCCAATGACACAGGGATAAATATGTTGAGGGAGCTACTTATAACAGATGGTCATATGGAAACAATCAAATCAGATTTTGTATGTTTGCTGCTAGAAACTGTCCTGGATAACAATATTTTTCTCTTTAAGGACAAGTTTTTCAAGCAGAAGAGAGGCGTAGCGATGGGCACGAGTTGCGCAAACGCTTACGCCAATCTGGTTATGACATCATGGGAGAAGGAACATTTAATTAATACACCACAAGTAGCATTTCATAGACGTTTTGTAGATGATTTATTCATTTTATGGGATGGTACTGAGACGTCGTTACAAGACTTCCTCATAGTGTTGAATAGTTCCAGTAGTTTTTTGAGATTCAGCATGCAGTCTTCTAAGAGTATGATTGACTTTCTAGATGTCTCAATAAGTAAGCTGGATGACAAAATTGTTACCAAAGTATTTCGTAAAACTTGTTATTGTCCATCATTCCTGCATAGGACTAGTATGCACAACCCCAGCATATTTAATAACATAGTAAAAGGTCAAGCCCTTAGATTGGCGAGACTTTGTAATGATGATGATAATTTAAAAACAGAATTAAATAAGTTAAAAACAGACTTTGTGGCAAGGGGGTACAATTATGATGAGGTTGAGAAGGTCTGTAAAAAAGTTATCAGTAATAGGATGACATCTGCAAGACCCTATTTTTCTGATGGGGATATACATGTCCGGAATGGGAACAATGTGGATAGTAAACCAGCGTTTGTTCTATCACTAGGTACCAACTTTGAGCGTATCAGAGATGCCATCAATGATTGCTGGGGTATATTATTAGTAGATGATAAGACCAAAGAATTACTAGGTAATACACCGAGGTTCATATATAAAAACAATAAAACTCTAAAACAACAACTTTGCTATCGAAAGGGTACCACTAATGTTGCAGAAATTCACACAGCTCCCTACTTCTTGGGTACAAGAAAATGTAATGGATGCAAGCAATGTATGTTTATAGACGAATCGCGTTTCTATAGGCATCCTGAATCTAGAAGATTATGGCAACTGAAAGTAAATGGGACATGCAATAGCAAGAACTTAGTATATGTCGCCTATTGCAAGGTCTGTTATTGTTTTTATATTGGGAAAACTAACCGAACACTCCGAGAGAGAATTCGTGATCATCAGTATAGTATAGCTAGAAAGGAAGAATACAATGCCCTGTACAAACACATTATGAAAAATGGCGAATCACACACGTTTATGTTTCAAATTTTACACATACAATATGTGAACATGAGAATGGGTAATATAGTTAATGACACAGAGTATGCAGAACTTGAATGGATATTTAGACTTGGAGCGCATCGTGGTATGGGACTAAATGATTCCACTTCACTTAAACCTGTTTTAAAAACAAGGCGATTGAAGTAGGGTCACATAGTTTTCTTATACAGTTTCTGTGTTTTTGATAATCAATTGCTATATATTACAACTACGGTTTGGTTATAAGTCAATATGAGACATCGAACACCTAGGTCGGTTAAATGACCAAGATGTATTCATGTCCCTAATAGTGGCAGTCAAGTATTGATGCATAGTTGACAATGGTATGTTTGCACAGGAACAAAATTAGATGGATTTAGCAATATGCGACCATTAGGTTTCATTATCCATAGTGTTTGTGTGTTTGACCTTCAGGCAATATATGTCGTACTTTCATTAGTTGTTTGATAGTGTTTTTAGTATTATTTTATATATCTTTTGCATGAGAGGTCCGATGTAGTCTTTACAAATAATAGGAGGCTTACTTGCATACGCACATGAGATCTATTCACTATTAGTACCTGAACGTATAAAATCATGAGACACACATAATACAATTGACTAAGTTATTCGATCGTATGTCCTTAATGATGGTTGCACTTTATCGTTATGCATATAACAGTTGAATTGATTCACCAATGCACACAGAGACGTTAACACGTCCGTTTGTTTATGCATTTACTAAGAGAATGTATGTGATAATATCTTCACGTACTTCAATAGTGACATGACTTTACGCTATTACGTATTAGCGTATTTAGGGTTTACACCGGAGGCAAGAGAAGCTGATAGAGGCAATGTTTTGATGGAGATGTCGTCTCCATGGTGGCATTTTATTTCTTATTTATTATGGATCTAACGGGGAGGATGAATAATATGGGTTGAGACAATGGTCAGGGTTGGAGTCATGCTGCATACGCAATCACCAATGTGATGATTATCCATTGAGGTATGTGACTTTGATATGCATTAGTTTCAAGAAACGTACTGCATACCGTCAGATCTTTTATATAATCTGTGCAGGAAGACCATAAACAGTCTTTTAATCTGGTCAGTCGTTGTGTTTATCAGACTGAATTTTAATACATTTTGTTTTTAAATTTTGTTATATGTGTTGTGGTAGCGTTTTAAATACGGATTTGAAGTAATGTAGGCGTAACTAGAAATGGCGCCTAAATTAAGTACACAGTATAAGAGCAAATGCAGTAACAGTTATGTTTATACGTCTGATGAAGCGGGAGGACCCGTGAAAGCGCTTACGTTGTCTTTTTTGTGTTGTTGCTGTTACTTACATTAAAACTGATTATCGTCAAGTGATTCTTTTGGATTTATTGGAAGCTGAATCTTGCCATAGAACAGAAGGTTGTTCTTTATGCTGCACGTTGCTGTTGGGTTAATTGTTTATCTTCTCTTTTGGTTCGTTTGTGTGTTGAGATATATATATATATATATATACACATATGAACATATTTATCTATCTATATACAATTGATGTTATATGATTATTTGTGTCATACATATGTATACATATAGCTGTCTATCTGTCTACATTTACAGATATATATTTGTCCATATGTCCATGCATGTTTGGCTCATAATTTTGGCCTTCACCTCATTCTTTTTGCAATTGACATGGATGATCTCAGGATTGAAGTCAGTAACTACTGACAACACCTTTGTGTTTCAGACTTCAACTTCTTCAAAATATGTGTTTTAATACATATAACTATTTAACTAGCTATGTTTTAAGTGTATGAGAACAATATTTTACATATATCCCTATTTGTACCCACATTTTGGCACACTTTGTCCAGAATTCTTGCATTAAGAGGTTGTGTGGTATGATATTACTACATTTCCTGTACTGTTGAATGATTGTGCTGGATGATGTTTATGATAACATCAAATTTATGTATATCTCTCATGGCTTAGTGATAAATCACTTCGTCTTTGGTTTGCAGGGTCCTGGGTTGGAACCTTACAGAGGCTGTTTGTTTTGTTGCTGGGCAGAACATGGGCCATTGGATACAGAGTGATTAAGGCACTTTAAAGCAGTTGTAAGCAGTTTTGCGTGGGTTTGTGGGGAGGTAAGCACTGCTAACTTCCGGTTACAGTTTCTTATACTCAGTTAGCCTCTACATTGCTTAACCTGTGTGGGCAGTGCTTACCCCTGTGCAAACAGGCTTAAACCCGCTTACTGCTGCTTAAAACTGCTTACTCACGCTTAGCCCCAAGCTAATTTCTTTAAAAGAAAAGAAAAAGGGTTGATAGGAAAGTGGTGAAAAAGGGGCACAAAGAGGGAAAGACAGTTTGGAAAATAACTAGGGATGTGCAGGAAGGATGTAGGGAAGGTCCATAGCTGCCCATTTCTTCTACAGCAACAGCTGTGCATAAACACTGAATTTGGAGGTAGGTTTGGATACTCAAACCCCTGGAGAGGGGTGAGGACAACAATTTGTTGTGATGCCAATTAGACCAGATTACATGTGTCCAGTGGACACGTGCAAAATGGATAGCTATGTATGGAGCGAGATTTTTTTGTGGGAACAGATTGCTCTTTTTTTTTCAGGTGGGAGTGAGATGTTGGGGAGTGGTAGTAGGTATATTTGGGGAAGTAGGTTGGGTAGGTTAACAGACAAGGCACACAAGATGCATACAGGGGCAATATATGAGACATGTGGGGGGTAAACACACCTTGATGGGGAGGGGTGTTGGGATATCGGAAGCCCACAAGCCACCTAGTGGTAACAGAGGGATGGAGGTCCCCACCCACGGGCAGTCACCACTGTACCTTCACAGCCCCGAAGTTGGCTGTGTTGGGGGCTGAGCCGCAGAGCAAGCTGACTCTCTAATAGTGACACACAGCCCTCAAGCTGGCATAGAAGATCAGCAACCTGGTTATTGATTGCTCTACGCACCACAACCTCGACCTGACGATGGGTGACAGGTACCTCTCAGTGCCCACTCCCAGGGGGGGCGAGCCCTATCCCATGAGGCAGTTCCACCCAAAGGTGGTGCAGGACCAATGAACAGGAAGGTGTGGGGTTGGGCCCCGACATGCTGGTGCTTGGTGCCTCGGCCAGCTGAGGTGGGACAGGTGGGTCTGCTGGGACCGGCCTTCCCAAGCGTGCTATAGTGTTAAGATTTCAGCATCATATATGGATTAGTAATAGTCAACACATTCCAGGGTTAGGTATAACAGCATGCATAGATATTCCCATTAATCCAGACACCAGATACAGAACAGTTGCATAACAAACAGAACACATGCATATATGGGACCACAGTGGTAATAAGAACAGCATGCAGGTACGTTGATGGCACCATGCCAACAATGTTGGAATAATTCAATATGGCACATGCATGGGAACCATTAGAATATTTATCAAATGATTGGCCATTACCAGAGTCAGTACATACCAGTTGGGGTGGGTATGTTGATTATTGATGGAGATAAGGTTGGGGGAGAGAAAGATGTTAATTAACAAGTAGTATATTCCTGTACTCCACATTACTTTCCTAGTCAGTGCTGTTATCTGAACCTTACAAGTCTTACTACACTACCCTATACACCTATATTGGACACTGATATGGCTGTCAACATCATTACACATGAACCGGTTTTACCTGCAGTATACACCTCGTACCTGGTATACCTGTGGAGGGAATGTTTGTTAACACACTGACTGTTTGTACACATATGGCCAGATTCCGGGTTGATGTTTTGCACTATACTATCCAACTCTTTCTGCATAGACTCTGGCCATGTGTTGACCACATGCTGGTAGGCCTGGACATATCTAGAATATTGTCCTCTTCCAGCTTTAGTGACCTGACACACACATATACATGCTTTCCTACACAGGTACATTATGTAGCACAGTGTGGGTGACAGTGACCAGTGATACTTTATTAGTCAGAGAAACTGTAACACTCACAATCTCATACAATACCAGGTGGACAGTACCAGTACAGGTTATATTCGTTTGTATTTCACAGCACAGTGTTCATATCCAACGTACCTGTGGGAGCAATTTTTGTTAGCACTACCTGACTGTTGCCACACAAGGTTCTAGATTACACATTAGTATTATGTACATACAGCTCACTCTGTTACTGTATACACTCTCACCACAGCTTAACAGGTTGGGGTGTAAATGGGACATATGTGGCTTCTTAGTCACATAAATTGGGGAGTTGCTAGTGTGCCAAGTTTGTTGTCACAGATGTGTGTCAATCAGTTGTATTTCCTGTTTGCTGCTTATATGTCTGGGATCATCCCACTGATTTCCCAGGGGGACATGTTGATAGGCATTAGATATGGGCCACTTTAATAGACAGTCTGGACATATCTGTACAGTTGTGGTGTATAATTCTGTATGCAGATTACTACCACTGGCAGGATTCAAACCGTGGCTGTGTGTACTAATAAAACAACAGTTCACATCTCAGTTGCATGTGCTATTTGGGTTTTGTTGTCTGCATTTCCCCTGTTTACTGTCTATGTGTCTCTCAGTTGTACTAAATGGCCTCTGGGGGATTATACCTGTCATGTACAGGCATTCCTACACATTCACGTTATGGTGCATGGTGTGGGTAACAGTGCTTAATACTACAGTACTATTACATGATTGCAAATCTACATTACCATATGATACCAGAATATACACATACAGTCCAGCAGTTAGACCTGCTTTGTCAGGGTATTACACTTTTATTGCCATACTAACAATATGAGACTCTTCCTGCCATATTCTCTAGTGTATGCAGTACTTGTATTGAACAATACAGGTTTTATACTAGCAATTACTTTACTACTACTTTTATTTTTATTTCCTATGACAGTGAAAGCATGAGTATTACTAACCTGCCTTGCATCGTAACTGTGCCAGGCGGCAAATGTGAGCCTCCTGGTTTGCGGCCCGCTCCATTGCAGCTGTGGGGGACATAAGAGGAATATTTAGGTTTAGGTTCATAGGTAGATACTAGGCTATCTGCCCTAGGGCATTTATAAGCCTAGCCAGAGTTCATTTGGCTTCCACCTCCCTATTTGATTAGCCTACTGTGCCTCTGTAAAGTAGGTCACAGAAGGTAACCTTTTAAGATTAGTTTACTGTGCCTCTGTCTAGCAGGGACACAGAAGAGATCCCAGGGGTGAAATTGTGATTTCCCATCCACGCGTCCAGATTTCAATTGAAGAGGGTCAGCGAGGGGCTGTGTCTAACATGAACTGGGATTCTATTCCAGAGTGAGGGGAGCCTCTGGGAAATTAATCTGTCCCTCCAGCATGTCCTATTTATTTTTGTGCTGAAGTTTAAGTCCCTGGAGTGTGTAGCTCTAAGGGACTTGGATTTTTTGAGGTGGAGCATGTCCATTAATTCTGGGTTTGACATGGCTTTGTATGTCAGGCATAGATCGCCTCTGAGTAGGCGGTAAGCAACTGAGTAGAGCTGGAGTTTCTTTAGTCGAGCTGCATAGGACATCTGTTTGTAGCCCATGATCCTCTTGGTGAGGTACTTTTGGGGTCTCTCCAGTTGCTGCAGGTGTCGGGTAAGGTACATCCCAAAAGGGGCATTGTATTCAATTATGGGCCTGATGAGTGATGAGTAGAGGGGCACAATGACCTCTCTTGATCTAGATGCGAACCCTTTAGTGATAAGGTGGGCTATATAGAAGGTCTTTCTAACCACTTTGGCAAAGTGATTATCAAAGGAGAGATTACTATCTACGTTGATCCCCAAATCTCTAATTACTTCTTTCATACTTAATGGATTACCACCTATGTGGTAATTTGTGGGCACCTTGTTTTTCCCAAAGGGGATGACTATGCACTTTTTAGCATTTAGCTTGAGGCCGTGGCTCTGGCACCAAGCATCCGTCTCTGTGAGACCCTTTTGGAGGATGCTTGTGTCAGCTGGAGATTCGATTATGGCCCCCAGTTTGCAGTCATCTGCGAGCTTTGTCAGCCATAATCCCCCCGTGTTAGCCTGAACCTCAGAGAAGTATATACCGAACAAGAGAGGTCCCAGAACTGAGCCCTGTGGGACGTCACTTGTAACTGGTTTGGATTCGGACATGGCACCTGCGATTCTGACCATGTGGGTTCTATCTCTGAGCCAGTTTGCAACCCATCTTGTGATATAGGGGTTGATATTTAAGCTGGTAAGCTTATTTATGATGCTCGAGTGGGGTATTGTGTCGAAGGCTTTTGCAAGGTCCAGGTAGGCTGTGTGGACTACCTTGCCCTCATCTATGGCTTTGGTAACTGTTTCAAAGAAATCAACTAGGTTTAAGAGGCAAGATCTGCCCTTAACAAAGCTGAATTGGGTAGGGTCCAGTGTCTGGAGGCTCCCAATGTCTTTGTTTATGAGTTCCATGATAATACGCTCCATAGCTTTACAGACCAGACTAGTCAGGCTTATGGGGCGATAGTTCCCGGGGTCCGTTGTGGCACCACCTTTGTGGAGTGGGACCACTGTAGCTGTACGCCATTCTTTGGGTACATATCCTGTAGTAAGGCTAAGTTTGAACATACCTATCCATGATATACCTGAGCTGGCAATTATTAAACAGGTAGTGGACTGATACTTACACACGGCTGGGACATCCCCTGATGCTCTAGCTTCTTGCAGCAACTCCTCCAAGAGGTCCCTTTTCTGCTGCTTCAGGTTGGCATAGTGGTGCCTGACTTGCTCACCAGTTAGGGGTATGCCAGTGGCACTGGTGAGGTTGCGGATGAGATGGTCCCAGGCCTCTGCCTTATATTGGGAGCCCTAGTACTGGCCCTGCAGCAGTCTCTGTGCATGGTCCTTAACTAGGAGTCCAACCATGACCTTGGACTCCTGGATGCACCAGTGCTGTGCCTGGAAGCACACTCCTTCTCCCCTTACTGCCATAGTGCCTGCAAGGGGAATCTACAGCCAGTTATGAGCTGTATTCCTGCCTCTTGGGTTTAAGTAGGGCCATTTTCCTGCACTTTTCTGTGATTGGCCAGTTTTGAAAAGTCTAAGCTATGGGCAAACCTGCTTACCTAAAGTTGGCATTGTTTAAAGGAGTATACCACTGGGCACAAAGAGTTAGCTGGTCTACACATTGCTCACACCTCCTAAGCTGGCCTGTTCAATGCTTGGTGTTGCCTACAATAGACATTCATTATAATGCCTTTTTGGCATTGTGTTACTATTCATTACACCTTATATGTGTGCCTAGTATCCCTGATTGATGTGTACGTACACTCTGTGGGGGTTCTTGTGTTTTATTGGGGACTTCTACACTCTATTACAAGTATTCCTCACTTCTGGGCTTACTGCTTTACTGTAGTTCACAAATTTATGTTATGTAGTTGGTTATGTCACATATGACTGTATATTGATGCCTTTCACAGGTTCAGTTTGGTTATACTATGTTGAGGACATGTTTACTACTACCTCATTCTTCCGTACTTCTGTGATGGCTTGGTGGATAACTACTGGGACTATGGTATATAGGGTCCTGCATTCGAGACTTGCATGGCTGTTTATTTTGTTGCTGGGCAGACAAAGGCCCGTTTGATACAGAGTGATTAAGGCACTTTAAAGGAGTTGTAAGTGAGTTTACGCGGGTTTGCGCAGTGGTAAGCACTGCTTATTTCAGGTTATAGTTTCTTACACTCAGTTAGCTTCTATTTTGCTTAATCTGTGTAGGCAATGTTTACCACCATGCAAACACACTTAAATACGCTTACTAGTGCTTACATATGCTTACTACTGTTTATCTGTGCTTACACCTCCTTACTACTGCCTTATTCATTATGACACTGACTCTTCACATGTGCATTTCCGGCAGTACTCCAATTCATAAATATATGTTATTTAGTGGGTTTTGCAATAAAAATATTGGTTATACCATGCTTTGCCATGTAAAATAGACTGTGCTGCAGTGGGACTTGAACCGGGAATGCCTGCTCATTAGACGAATGCTCTGTCCACTACACTATTGCTCTGCTGCTTTATTTGCATATATTTTACTTGTTATCCTCTTCAGCCTTTTAAGCTGCTTTAACCGTAGCTAAGCAATGGGCACACCCCCGCACCTACGGTTAGCTGTACTCAGATTCTTAATAAATATAAAGGGGTTTCTACAGTTTATTTATATGTACTGTTGCTGTTCTACACATGGGGACTGTTGGTGGGGATATGCAGACACCTATGAGCGGTCTTACTCATTTATTTCCACTTTCTGCTGTTCTACATTGCAGGGGCATGTTTATTCTGAGAGCTGTGCTCTCAGATATGCCCACTGCACTCGTTCATGCTCCGTGTAAGCCTGGGAGGTCGGGTAGCGTGCCTTCATTAATATGCATGGTGCTCTGCTGTCCTCCTCCTACATGAGTGCTTCCATGCAGGACTACGTTAGTCCTGCATGGAAGATTAGTGAATCCAAGGGAGGGACTGTGCCAAGGAAATACACTGCTCTAGTACTGGTAGGGTTGCCTATGAAAGGACGTTAAGAGAAACTAGCTGACAGCTATATCATGGCTATTATTCATGCTAAGAGTAAATTCATGACCTATAGGCTTAGACAGGATTTGACAGAAGAGTCTTTAGAGGGTTAAGTGCCTGTGAAGGTTGAAGGTTTAAAGGTGTCTCTGGCATGCTTGGGCCAAACTTAATGACTTGGAAAAAAGAAGTTAAGAGACAAAGCCCAAAGAAAAGGACTGATGAGTGAAAGTTCTGTTTTACTGCAACCCTTGTGTGTGAAAAAAATGTGGGAACACTGTGAAAAAGACTAATGTTTGTGTGCCTTGTATTAATGCAGACTCAAAAGAATCCAAGAGCATTGGTGAAAATGTGTTCTGTTATTCAATGATTTGTTGCATGGATATACCTTTTTGTTGTCTCCATAAATAACCCTTTTCTTAAAGAATGGCAACTGGTGGTACAGACTTTTTTCATAATATGCATTTATAATATATATATATATATATATATATATATATATATATATATATATATATATATATATATATATATATGGGTTTGCAATCAAAATTTTGAAGGCTCGAATGAGCCACCATGATGAACTTTGCTCTTTTCTCCATTATAGTGCGATCTCCAAGTTGGTATATTTAGTTAAGGGGGGTGTGGGTGGGTTTTATTTGCTTTGGTTTGTTTTTTCTGTGTTGGTGGACAAGTGGTTAGTTTCCCAGAGTGAAAGTGTGATATTCCGGGTGTTCAATAACATGCTGCTTCGGCATAGTGGTCCCGACTTTTTGAATTTTGTGTAAGTGGTTTTTCGATAATATAAAGTAAATCCATATATATATATATATATATATATATATATATATATATATATATATATATATATATGCACACACACACACACACACACACACATTTAAACTTGTGTGTGCAGATGTAAATATATATATATATATATATTTTTTTTTTTTTTAATGGATTTTTAACATTTGTTTACCAGGAAAGTCCAACTTGGAATGAAGAAATTTTCAGCAGAGACCCAGGGAGAAATGCTCCAGACACATGCATTTGTAACATGGGAAGAAACCCACACAAATACAGGGAGAACATGCAGACTCCACACAGAAGGCAGCCCAGCTGAGAATTGAACCAGAGAACCTCTTGCTGTGAGGCAACAATGCAAACCACTGCACTAATGCGCTGTCCAACACATATGTATATAGTAGCTGATAAATGTCTGGCTTATATGCAATAAAATAAAATATTGGCTGAGATTTACAGACAATCTCTGCATGCCTGCACAGTGCTAATTGTTATGGGATCACTTTACAAAGAGTTATACAGCTAATTAGACATAGAGTAGGCACTGAATGGTGCAGGATGGCCAAATAAATGTCTGCATAAATAAAGGGAACAGTACTAGAAAGAAGAACAGCATTTGTCTATGAGCAGTTCTGCAGCCAGGAGTATGACCAGTACTACATGCATCATAGGTAAGGGTTGGTGGGGAAGCCAATTAGTGTTCACTCCTATATGCAATGTAGCATTAGATAGCTGCATTTCATGCTTTACTGGCACAAGAAGGGCAGCAGAGCGGCTATAATGATGATAAGTGCCAACCCTGTTTATCATACAAGTGGAGAGAAAATCAGGTGAATAGGAATCTGGGAAAAATAAAACAGCAAAGGGAAGCACAAAATGGTAGCCACCATAAGGCATTAAACGTTGGGGGAGGGAAGGGTACTGTTTTGAGGGAAAGTGTTTTTTTATATAGAATAGGAGTGTAGGTAAAGAAGATAATGAGGGAATTCTGTTGATGGGGCACAGGTAGAAGAGAATGTATGAAGTGATAACTGACAAACCTGAAATACAGACTCAGACAGAAAGCCATAGTAGGTACATACAAGGTTGAGAGGACAATGGATGGACACAGACATACAGGTTGTTTAGAAATGGTGGTGGGGAGGGTTGGACAATGAGCAAGGAATGGTGAGGAAAAACAACATCATAGGGATTAGGTAAGGTTCTGGCATAGTCACAGGCTAGACCAGCCTAGAGAGCAACAAACCAAAGCATCAATCACCTCAGTGGCCTATGTTATAGAATGCTGGCTCCTGCAGGGGCCTATGAGCAGGTTTATAGGTTAATATCCAATGCCACAAGACATGCCAGAAGGCAGTCCATTTTGCTGATGTGTGCATCCCTATGCCAGTGCACCTCAAGTACCAGCCTCTGAAGCTGATGCCATAGGACCATGACAGACCCTTCTAAAGGACTCTTTGAAGAGCAGCTTTTGTAGCCCCATCATCAGAAAATGCCATAGAGGGCACTGGTTAACCCTTCAGGTCACCTCCAACAAGGAAATGTTTTCCTGTTGCCAAGAAGTAGCCTGGTGGTCACTGCTAACCTAGTGCCAGAGGCAGAAGCAAGCACAGACCAAGATGACTGTGGGCTCACCTCCTTCTCCTACACCATTACTGGACTGCAGAATGTTAAGTTTATCCTTCTCTGTCACTGGTAGACAGAGTATTATATCCTAAATATATATTTAAGCTGCTGATATGCCAGAAGACAATAGCACTTTAAAAAACTATAGTACATTTCTGGCCATCTCTTACTGACCTCTGCCTTCCACTGTTGAAGCAAGTCAAGGTACTGTCATCTCAGGTCACTACAGTGATATCAGCTGCTCACCAGAATGGTTAATGCCTGTGGCATCACATACCATCCTTGCAAACTCTTGCCAGGCATCCACCTTCTCCAAGTGCCCATAATATTATCCCAGCAAGTGCTCCTGAAAGTCCCTGTGCAGGTAGGACAACATAACCTTGCTCTCAAAGGCATACCATTTTGGAGTATTGCATTCCACAGTGCCTAAAGTAGTCTAAATCACTCAGTCTGGTACCACTGAGGAAATAAATAATAGTCCTGCATGCATTAGCATTCAGCTGTAGAGCACATTTATAACACATTATATAAGTATATTTTTTCTGTTTCTACCTGTGCGACCTTCCTTTCTCGCCAGAAAGTGAGTTTACACTGCTGATTTAACTGTTATAAGCTTGTTTTTGTGTTTTTTTTCATTACCTGCACTTAATTTAAAAGTTTGTTTGTTGTAATTAACTGTTGAGGCTGTCCACTCAAGTGCGCTAGCATGTGCATTGAATATACTGTAATTTTCCTGCTGTTTTCTTGAAAAAAAATATATATATCCTTGTTTCCCGCCTTTCCTTAACTAGAATAGTCCCCTATACAGGCTTTGCTGTATTCTGGACTCTTGGATAGTTCCTGTGTTACCCATTTCCTTACTTGGATAGAAGGAAGTTTCTTGGCTCACCAGTGGGAGTGGGGAGCCTTGAGCAGCCTATTTGTCCCTGAAGGAGTGACCTCAGCACAAGAATCTTGTAGTAATTGGCCGTTTTGGGCCATTTCTAGCTCTTTGAAGTTCCCTGCATAAAAATCCACTTCTGAGCATTTTTTTCGTTTATACTACTCAGCCACAGCTCCTCGTAGTCCTGCAGAGTGGTGCTAGCAGCAGAGAAACGAAAAGAGTGACTGCTTTCAAGATATAAGTATATTTTTTCTGTTTCTACCTGTGCGACCTTCCTTTCTCACCGTAAAGCGAGTTTACACTGTTGATTTATTTGTTATAAGCTTGTTTTTGCGTTTTTTTCATTACCTGCACTTAATTTAAAAGTTTGTTTGTTGTAATTAACTGTTGAGGCTGCCCGCTCAAGTGCGCTTGCCTGTGCATTAAATATACTGTAATTTTCCTGCTGTTTTCTTGAAAAAAAAAATTATCCTTGTTTTCCGCCTTTCCTTAACTAGAATAGTCCCCTATACAGGCTTTGCTGTATTCTGGACTCTTGGATAGTTCCTGTGTTGCCCATTTCCTTACTTGGATAGAAGGAAGTTTCTTTGCTCACCAGTGGGAGTGGGGAGCCTTGAGCAGCCTATCTGTCCCTGAAGGAGTGACCTCAGCACAATAATCTTGTAGTAATTGGCCGTTTTGGGCCATTTCTAGCTCATTGCAGTTCCCTGCATAAAAATCCACTTTTGCGTGGCTTTGCGCGATTGTGCGCATAGCGCAGCACCGGGCAGCGCCGCTTAATCGGGTTTAAACTATTCCCGGCTCCACAAAGTCTGCTCTTCACTTTTTACCTTAGAACTGCTCTATTTCTCAAATTAAACACCCTATTCTCAATCTAAGGCCCTGCACTTGCCCAAATAAGCAATCTTACAATCTAGCACTAATATACTAAAAGCACTACATCCTCATATACTCTCTGCAATTACCCTGTCCCCTATTGGTCCTCTTTAATTAAGTTGATAAAAGAGTCCCCTATACTACTCTAGCATGTCCAAAGGTCAGTTAATGGTTTCCTCTCCAGTCCAACTGGTGAATCTGGGAATCTTGAGGCAATGTTACAACTGTCTCATGTACATGGACAACCCTCTCCTCCTCCAAACAGGTACAAACATATGTGAGAGATGCTACCATATAGCCAAACTGGAGGCCGAGCTCTCTCACCTCAAAACTGGTGTAACCAGTCAGGAGGAGAAGGTAACATCACACAACACTAATCCAGTCTCACATAGTCCTACCACAACAGTAATCCAAACACACAAACACACAAAAACATACTCAGAGGCTCTAATTAAAAATCTACCTAAACAGCAGAGACCTCCAAAGCAGACATCCAAACAAACGCTACCCCACAACAAAACACGTGCGACACATAGCTCACAAAATCAGTGTGCCAAACAGTCACAGCCCTTAAGGCAGAACAACACACCTGACACACTTGTAATAGGTGATTCTATAGTCAGACACACTGATGTCCCGCTCACCAGGCTGAACAAGGAGAAGATCACAGTGAGCTGCCTGTTGGGCGCTAGGATCCGCCACATAATGCAAGCACTCAGGTCACTCCAAAGCAAGTACAAATATGACTCGGTCATAGTACATGCTGGTGTGAATGACCTGAGACGTACCTCCCTTGACTACATGAAAAGAGACATAAAGGAGATCTCCAATCATGTAGCCCAGGCCGATATGACCCTGACCTTGAGCAGCATCTTACCCTCACCTAGAATGATGCCGCAGTATAAAGACAAAATGATTGATTTTAACAATTGGCTAAAATTATGGTGTCATTCAAAGGGGATCCAGTGCCTGTCAGCCTGGGATGACATGCTTGACAAGTCATGTTGCATCACAAGGGACAGCTTGCACCTGTCACCCTTGGGCTTTCGGATACTGGCAAAGGCTCTTGCCACCCCCATAGTGCCTTTTTTAGGCAAGGCTCAAAAGACAAACCCACCTCCTTAGAAAACACAAAGAACAAGAAACTGAGGGTAATGCTGCTAAACGCCAGAAGTCTAAACCTCAAAATGCATGCATTCTAATCTCTCCTCAGTATGGATAACATCAATATCTGTGCAGTGACAGAAACCTGGTTCAAGGCTCCAGAGAGCACCCCAGCACTACCAGGTTATACCTCATACCATGCTTTTTGGCCCCAAAACTCGGACCGAACTACAAAAGGAGGGGGAGTATCCATATTTATCAAGGATACCCACACCTCCAGGTTAGTGGCGTTGCACGAAGCATCAGAAACCATCCACGTGTAACTAACAGTGGGCAAAACTGCCTTTCAGTTTATAGCATGCTACAGACCACCGTCTCAAAATCAGGAATCCCACTCGGCTTTCCTGAAAACATTGGAGAACATGAAGATCTCTCCAAACACCATTATACTGGGTGACTTCAACTACCCAAACATTGACTGGGAGCATTACTCAAGCCCCAACACCCTAGCCCAAAAGTTCCTGGAATTTATAAACTCAAATGCTATGGAACAACTAGTCAAAACTCCCACAAGAGGGGAAAACATACTTGACCTGATCATCACTAACATGGGGACCCTATGCTCCACACCAGAATTATTCCCCTCATTGGTAAGATCAGACCATAAATTAATTTCACTGGATATCCACAACCAGACCCCACCCCCAGCCCAGAAAACCACAGTGAAAAACTTCTCAAAAGTGAACTTCACACTTCTCAAATCCGAGGTGGAATCCTTCAAGGCCTCAGGGACAGTGGAAACTACGGCCCAAACCACAGAATCCTATATAAAAACGCATTCTATGGACACCTCCAGGAATGCATGGACCATGCTATCCCAAACAAAACCAAAACCCAAGCGTCCAAAGGCAGGCGTCCAGTCTGGTGGACCCCAGCCATAAATAGGTTGCACAACAGAAGAAGGAAGCTACTACATGATGGAGCAAAATCCCTAAAAGGGAAGGCATCTCTGATCAGTACTAGCAAAAAATTACGATCCCTCATAAAATCCTCCAAGGCCAGCTTCGAGAGAAAAATTGCACAGGACACTAAAGACAATCACAAGGCTTTCTTTAGCTATGTTAGGAACCTGGGATGCAACTCCCAGATATGCTCATAGTTGATTATAAATGACAAAAAATACACTGAACCCACAGACATTGCCAACATCCTGGCAGACAGGTTCAGTGCAAACTTCTCCCCCCCTTCCCACCTAAAGAGCAAATATCTATCCCAGTAGAGTGCAGCCTCCCTAACATCTCAGATGCTCAGGTGAAAGCCGCCCTCTCCAAGGCAAAAAACACTGCTTCAATGGGACCAGACTGTGTCCCGGGTTGCGTCCTACATGAACTCCAAGAAGAACTAAACCCTCACGTAAAACTGCTGTACAATCTCAGCCTCACTATGGGATATGTACCCAAAGAATGGCGTACAGCAACAGTGGTCCTGCTCCACAAAGGTGGAGCCTCAACGGACCCTGGTAACTATTGCCCCATAAGCCTGACTAGCCTTATCTATAAGGCCATGGACAGGATCATCATGGAACTCATAAACAAAGACATTGGGGACCTACAGACACTGGATCCTACTCAGTTCGGCTTTGTCAAGGGCAGATCCTGCCTCTTGAACCTGGTCAACTTCTTCGAAACAGTCACCAAGGCCATAGATGAAGGGAAAGTAGTCCACACAGCCTATCTGGACCTTGCAAAGGCATTTGACACAATACCCCACTTGGGCATCATAGATAAGCTATTCAGCTTAAACATAAACCCCTATGTCATAAGATGGGTTGCTAACTGGCTCAAAGATAGAACACACAGAGTCAGAATTGCCGGAGTCATGTCAGACTCGAAACCAGTTACAAGTGGTGTCCCACAAGGCTCGGTCCTGGGACCTCTCTTGTTCGGCATATACTTTTCCGAGGTACAGGCCAGCACGGGAGGACTATGGCTGACCAAGTTCGCAGATGACTGCAAACTGGGCACCATAATTGACTCTCCAGCTGACATGAACATCCTTCAAAAAGGTCTCACAGAGACGGATAACTGGTGCCAGAGCCATGGTCTAAAGCTAAATGCCAAGAAGTGTATAGTCATACCCTTTGGCAAAAACAAAGTGCCCACCAATTACCACATAGGCGGTAACCCATTAAATACAGAAGAAGTAATTAGGGATCTGGGGACCCAAGTTGATAGCAATCTCTCCTTTGACAACCACATTGCCAAAGTGGTTAAAAAGACCTTCTACATAGCCCACCTTATCACGAAAGGATTCACATCTAGATCAAGGGAGGTAATAGTGCCCCTTTATTCATCCCTCATCAGGCCAATCATAGAATACAATGCCCCTTTTGGGATGTACCTTACCCGACACCTGCAGCAGCTAGAAAGACCCCAAAAGTACCTCACAAAGAGGATCAAGGGACTCAAACAGATGCCATATGCTGCCAGGTTAAAGAAACTCCAGCTTTAACTCAGTCGCATACCGCCTACTTCGAGGCGCTCTATGCCTGACATACAAAGCTATGTCCAACCCAGAATTAATGGACATGCTCCACCTCAGAAAATCTAAATCCCTTAGAACCACGTGCTCAAGGGACTTGAACCTCAGCACAGAAATAAATAGAACTTGCTGGAGGGACAGATTCATAACCCAAAGGCTCCCTTCGCTTTGGAATAGAATCCCGGTCCATGTTAGGCAGAGCACCTCACTGACTCTCTTCAAGAGGAATCTTGATGAGTGGATGGGAGATTGTAGGTTTACCCCGGGGATTACTTCTGTGTCACTACTAGACAGAAGCACAGTAAACTAACCTTAAAAAAGGGCACAGCAAACTCAAATCTAAGGGTGGCAAAAGCCAAGCACACTCGGGCTAGGCTTATAAATGCCCCAGGGCAGATAGCCTAGTATGAACCTATGAACCTATGAACCTATTTGGTGCCCTGTAGCATCCCTGTGTTAAGAATGGATATAGTACTATCCCATGGCATTACAGATGTACACATGCCATATCCCCAACTTATTGGTCACATGTTTTGTGGTCATCTTGGCTCACACAACCACCACCAGCATGCCTGGCTATCGTAATATTCCACTGAAGTGGCTCAGAAAAAGCAGAGGAATTTCATTAGTACAGCTAACATTGCTAATTGGACCTTTTAGTTTTATATAAAGAGTGGGCACTCTTTTGGGTAACCCCTCTTAATAATATATGACTGTGGAGAAACAGAATTTGAATGTTCATTCTGTAGACTTGAAGATGTACAGGGTCAGTGGAGGTTTTATAGAGTTTAAATAGGATCCCTGACTGTTACAGTACCATAGCAAGAACAACAAAAATTGTGGTGGATATCAGTCCTGATGTACATGTAACTGAAAATTCAGGAAACTGGCATGGCACTACACCACCTACCTGTGGTTTTGGAGAGGTGGTATAACTGTGGGCAATATAAATATTGTAAAGAACATGTCCTGGAGGTTTGGGATCTCAGAACCACATGCTGAACCACAACTACAGAATGTAACGGGGGTCTTTGCATAGCTCTAACTGCAATGAACAACCAGATAAATAAAAGTAAGATCCTGTTGACATGACCACAGTGCAAAAATGTGGAGGAAGCTCTGCATAACAAAAAGTATAGCTCATAAACAGGTGCATGAGGGGTGTGGCCATGTATATGTGCATGCCACAGCACACTATGCAGTCCCACTGACTGACATGGTTTGCCCACAGCATGCCTACTAGAGAGAGTTAATGACTGGAAAAGTTGACTGGCCAGTCGAATAAAGTACTACTGCAGGATCCCTGCACAGATGGGAAATATCTCCTGAGCAAAGATTTTGGACAAGTAGTTTCAGGATCAGATCCAATGGATACTGATGCAGGACATGAATTCTATAAATAGCCATAATTGGTCTCTGCAGAAATTGCAACACAGAATTACTAATATGATATGCTGTGCAAAGAAAAAAAATCATGGAACAATGTAACAGACAGGTAGTCCAGAGGAGTGGACCTTCACACAGAAGCACCAAACACATGCTGGGCTGTGGGTTTTTAGTCTCACTTGCCAGTCAAGGGAGGAAACCCTCATATTTTTGGGTGACTTGCATGTAGTAGTTGGACTGGCACTATCAAAAAGTGTGTTAGAGACACACCAGGTTACAAATGTCCATTACAGTACAGTATAATGCAGTCTACTTCATATGAATGGAAGGCTGACTAAGGCCCACTTGCGTGTCTGTTTCTCCAGAAATCTATGATCTGCAACTGCAACAACCTGCATGACAAGGTAAGTCTGTCAAAGCATGGTATAATTGTATTTTAATGTGTAGTATTATGCACTGAAAGGGAATTACAAAGGCATATGTATGTAGACAGACAATGTTGTCATGTGCATTCCTGCCTTCAATGGTTCCACTGCTGGATGGAGTGTCCAGCACAATAGAAAAACACAGGGCTGATGTCAGCAGGGCACCTCTGTAGCAGACAATGATTGCAACATGCAGCTGGCATGATCTGATGAGATAGTCACTGTCTGCAGTACTACATTGGGAGAGGTCACACACATCCATCATTACAGAGGCCCCTGTAGAGATAGAGGGTGAGCACACAGACTCAACAGGCTATGATGGGAAGCTTCTCCCTGAGGGTCCATCACAGCCTCCACTTGTGTCCTCAGGACACACAGCATCTGAAATATGCACTGTCTCTGACAGTTTGAATGTCCACCATAGATGACGTATGTGGGAGTAGGTGCTGCCATGGCTCCAGGACCAATCCTGATATTACTGTAACCCTTGGCATTAACCAGCAGATGAGTAAGTAAAATATGCACACAAAAGTGGCTGCTATGCACAGTATTCTGAAAATGATGAGTGTGTTCTGTAGATTTTGGGAAAACCTGTAACACCTGTACATTGACAAGTACAGGGACTGGAAATAAATAATGCTGCTGAGCCCCCTAGTGGTAAATGTTGACTTCACTGGTGCCTTCACAAGGTACATTGTAACTGTTCTATGGTCTGCCGACAAAGGTCATCCATTCATACCTGTAAGAAGGTCAAGATGTGGGAGGTCAGACTCAGATTTCATACATAGATGCAAATATTTCCACCTTGGGCAAGAATTCCCTTCTAGTCTACCAATATACAGGTATTCACATAATAAGTGTCCAAGTTATTCTTGAAAATGTCTAAACTAGTGCTTCGTTAAATACAAACTGGTAGTTTATTCCACGCATCAGCTACTCTCTCAGAGAACCAATTACTGTGTCTCTCATTTCCATATAACATTCTACATTGATTGTCTGATGATTCTCTACTACCTTTTGATAGCCCCAAACATTCCCAGAGGTAGGTGTCTCCAAATGCCCTAAAAACTCCTCTTAAAAATCTAGATGAGACATTATATAAGTTCAGATATTTTAGTCTTTCATAATTTAAATGTTCACATCCATGGATGTTCTTGGTATATTTCCTCTGTACCTTTCCAAATTACTCACAGGGTTTCCATATTGTTATTTGATACTCCATTTTGAGTCTAATGTAACTTACAATGATTTAATCATTTCTGATTTCTCAGACTTGATAAATCTTTTTATACAATCTACAGTTCTATAACTGTCATTAATACATTTGTTGCTATGATTAGAAAAATTTAAAGCAGAGTAATTTCAAACACTGTGTGCTGTATTAAATATTCACCACTTAATTTATGTCTCCCAGACCCCATATGCTTAGTTTTTGATGTATTTCTCATCATAATATTCTCCTGTGTCCAAATGATCAGTTTAGTCAAGTTCTTTTGCAGAGATGTCCTGTCTGTAAAATGTGTTATCAATTTACCAATTTTTAGGTAATCTGGCATGCAAACTGTAGAACACCTTAGATGATAAAGACAGATCTGAAAGACACAACCTATGCAAGTATAGGCCTAGGACAGAACCTTGTGGAACCCCCTAATGTAACCTAGAATTTCACCTGTCCAGTTGCTGTATGATAATTGCCATGTAATATTTGTAAGCCATGCAGCTGTCCATCTTATAAAGATTAAATAAATACCTAGCTGTTCTAATTTATTGATCAATGTTTTGTGTATGACCTTATCAAAGGCTGAAGTTAAATCTATATAAATTACATCACAGCATATTTTTTTTCATTTATAGCTGTTATTGTCTTATTATAGAATGTCATGTTACAGGTAGTTATAGATTTTATAGTATGCTAATATATAGATTCATGTCCCAACCATTTTGGTTCTGACAATAATTTATCAAAAATAACCTTTTCCATTATTTTTCCATAACAAGAAGGTAAACCTACAAATTTGTATAACTCTGGTTTTGCCCTATCATCCTTTTCCTTAAAGATGAGTGTAACAAGTGCATGCCTTCAGTCTTGAGGGATCTTCCCATACTGAAATGACCTAGCGAATAACAGATATAATGGTACTATAAGTTCCTGCTGGAGTATTCTCTGGTCATTACTAATTCATCCTCCTCCCGGTGTGTTGTTTGGGGCCAGTTTGAATAGTTCTTATTGACTATAATCTAATTTAATTTTAGCATCTGAACTTACCTGGATGTTAATAGTACAATTTAGCCCTTTATTTGTGGAGCCAAACTGTTTTGCATAAGATTCTGTAAATTTATGTATAATCTGTTGTGCCCAAGAATAAATTTTAGAATCTACACTCACAGTTTATAAATGTATATGTATTTACTCCTACCACATCTTATGTATCCATAAAATTGTTTGCTATTATGCTCTATATCTTTATAGAAATGTTATTAAATTTCTGCATGGTCTTGTCACACACTATGTTTAATTTATCTGTCCAGCTCGTTTAATTTTTTCAAAGTTATAGCTTGATCTCTTTTCCATCTCTTACGTTTTTTGTCTCTCTTCTTAATTAAGTATACCCTCCTAGCCTGATGTGTCCAGATCCTGATGTTAATATTTTTTTGATATTTTGCTTTCAAAGAATTTCCCTTTAACAGCATGCCACATTCCTTCTGCGCCAATTAGTTTTACATAGTTACTGTTTTGCTCCCATATAATCTGCTATTAATCTTTCGTGCATTGGTTTAGATTTCAGTTCAGAAGAAGGATCCGGCAGTAATTTAACATTCATAACCGCATGATCACTGCACATCAACGGTGGTAAAACTTGACATGAAATAACATTAATTTATTTAGGAACACAATGTATAGTATGTTCTGTTCTATGGTAGGCTTTTTTTACAGTCGGAAGCAATTGATATTCCTGAACATACATTGTAAATAATTTCCTTACTAATGTTGTTGAGTCAATATTATTCTAGACTGTTTCTGATAAGTCTAAGTATCCTGCTACTATTATCCTGTGTTTTATGCAAGAAATGTATGTTTCCCTCTAGGTCATCAGAACTTTACTGTGGTCTATACATTACAATTGTTTTATGTTCCAGGGTTGTCTGTATTATCACACTTACAAAATCTACAGCATTGGAATTATCATCAAATATGTAATAATCACAGGTTTCATAAAAATCTTTAATCCCTATTATAACATCTCCATCTCATTTTTTTGTTAGAATGTCTTTTACAGTAAAAAAACATTTATACCCTGACAGAATGTACTTCTCTCCCACCAGTACAGCTCTTTTGCATGTATACCTTTAACTCCCAGTAGGTGTGGCTTGAGCTTTAACAAAAATAAAGATATCACGTTACAGTTCCGACAAATATTCATATCTCTGAAACTGTAATTATTACTAGAAAACTGTAAATGGCAAATTGTTCAGGATAACTTAGTCTTTACATTAGTGGCATTCATTCAGTTTGATGCTTTAAAATGGATTTAACAAGCTAAAATAAAGGTAGTGAATATTAATATTGTAATGTTATATAAACATATCTCACTAACCATTCAATCAAGACACATAATGCCAGCAGGATTTTTTTCATACAGCTGAGAGATTTTATATGAGGCTATGTAGTTTTGTCCGTGTTACCTGAAAGCTCAGATATTTAGAGAAATATGAAAATGATTACACTGCAAACAAACAGTATACAGATAATATTCAATATCTGTTTTGCTGCATTAAAGAGATGTCAAATATCAATGCAATTATGGTTGCCATCATATATGCTTTAAGAGCAAATCTTCTGATAACTTGTATGTAGCGTAGATTTGGAATTATTAATGCAAATACGAACAAGCAATATTTGACGCCTAAAGGCATTAGTAGGAGGTAACTGCAGAAACTCCTGGAGGCATACTCAGCTGTAATGAGTTAACCATGTTGCACCAATAATAACATCTGTCTTTTGGGAACACAGCAGAATTTTCAATAAAAATATTTGTTGCTAATGCTCCTAGCATTAACAGCCAGCACAAATACATAATATGTTGCTATCTGTGAACTGTTAAATTTCTGACCTGGCAAAAATAATGTCTTGGGTTAGTCAAATATTGCAAAATATCTGCTGTAAAAATTATTTTCCCTTGTCTTGACAAGTGGATGCCATCCTGTCTAAATATATACAGTATGTGCCCATAATTAGGCTTGGATGCTACACATTTTCACTTTTTAAAATTAGCCATTTTTCTCACTATTTATCCCTAGTTTTTTTTTTAATTCACACTGACCTGACTCTCTTTTCTGCATGCAAATTGTGAAAATTACATCTTAATACCTTTACAAGTTATGCTATTTAAGAGGGCTGCAGTTTCCCTACTAAAAGTAAGAGAGTCCTCGAAGAACAGATCAGTTTTTCAAACATGAATAAAAACAGCTCCATACTTCCTTACATTAAGGCATTCTAAGGCCCTACGCACATCATGTGTTTTTGCTCCTGGCAAAACTAATACGCTCTTCAATATTCATTATCCTCTCTGCAAATGTAAATATATTTTCCTTTAATAATGAGACTCCAATTACTAGTATATAATTTCTGACCTAATCTGATGAATCTCTCTCTTCTAATTCAGTATCGCCTGCTTTGACAATTGTTACAAAGGAATGATATTCACCACCAGTAGTCTTATTAATCGCACTGATTTAATTGCTTATTGCTTTTGCAAACATACAATTCTCAACTAGCTGGCTTTGTACTTCCATAGCCTGAGTCATTTTGTCAGCTTCAGTCTTTCCCTTCTGTTTTCTTACAGTAATTTTCTTTAGTCCTTCAAGTTCAGTTTTGATTTCTTCTTTTTAGCCTGCCCCTCGCAAATAATTTTTTTCTACCTTCTTGGTTAAAAAATATGCCATTTTCTGTCAATGGAATGTTTTCTAACTGAACAGTGTTATTTCCTGTAATCTCTGTGTTACATAGCAAAGGAGTATACTTTGCATTATAGACATTAGTCAATTTCTTTTTATTCCTAGTTATTTGTTGTGAGCATCTTCCTTCCTTTCTTTTTAATTTTCGTCTATGTGCTCTGACTCCTCATATTGCTGAATACTTGTATCCAGCAGTCCAAAGTTGTCATCAGTAGTGTCATGCTTAATAGGAGCTGAATGATCTTTACTGAAAGTGGACACTTCCTTTCCTAAATGAGTTCTATTTACGCTCTGCCTAATACTTCTCTCATCAGCCTAGTCATTCATATATGTAACAACAGTCTTCCAAGCTGTGCTAATGGCATACTCATTTAAGGAGTCCATTTTCAGCTACAAATGATTAAATCATTTTAAAAGAAAAGAATAATCAAAATCAGTTGCGACATTGTTCAAATAAATTAAAAACAATTAGTAATTTAAATCAATTTGCATGAGGAAATCACACAAATAATATGCAACTAAATATTAAACTGAGTACACTGAGCTAACCTTGTACAAGGGAAAGTCGTCAGTACCAGCTGTGGAACTCACACTAAAATGCTGGACGTCATTTACATCTCACAATCACTCAAAGTCACACCTTGTTATAACAGTAAAAACATAAATCAAAATAAATCTTCTCTTACCAATCAATTGCACAATAAATTGCAATCCAACACAGGATTGTTTCAGGTAAACTCTGGCTTGTTCTGTTTAGTCTGTGTGAGTTTATAGCTGACTAGGCCCTTTGTAAATGGCTAGAGTCTGCCTGTCTACAGTCTACCCCTTTCTAGCAATAAACAATGAAAACCAGAGGTTAAAAAAATACATATAAATTAAAGTAAATATTCCTATCTACATGCTGTCTCTTTCTTCTTAGAAACAGTGAAAATCAGTGATGAAAATAAAATATAAATCAAAATGAATCTTCTCTTACCAAGGAATTGCACAATAAATCACAAACCAGCACTAGATTGTTTTAGATAAGCTCTTGATTGTCCTAAGCCAGTGTACTCAGACCATTAGAGAAAGATAGTCTCATTGTCAACTATGCCACACAGTCTGCTGTGCCCTGCCCTGCCTTGGAATTCATCCAAGTCTTGGCTAATGGCACTCTTCTAGCTCAGCATGTAGGATGACTCTTCAGGTCATGGACATGTTTCTCTAGTTCTACCTTTTACCTGTCAGCTGTGGGCAAACAGACTGGTACTCCTCTCTTATGGCCAACAACCACTTCTTGGACAGTGGCTCTCATCAGGATTAACACACTGTATACACTGTGAAGTGGCACGGTGATGGACCCATAGATGTACCTCTTCCCTGCCACAGACAACCCCAATATTACAAGCCAATAAAGTAACCATTGTCAAGGATCATATAATGTAGATTAACCCCATAATTAGAGGATGTGATCCCCAACTACCCATAAATTCTCAGAGTATGCCTCCACTGCTTTCACCTCCCATGAGCCCACCCCATCTCATAGTGATGCAGTCACCTATCGCTGTGTTCCACCCACATTTTCAGGTGAGGATAACTGCTCCCAGCACACCCCATAGCATGCAAGGATATGCTGATGCCTGATATGGCCAGTATGTTGCCCTTCCCTGTATAGCCTGAGTATGATAACATACATAACATTTTATTCTGTGTTATCTATGTCATGGCCCATGCTTCTGGATCTGACATTGCCAGTTTCCAATTACTGTAAAGTACTGCACCCACTCTGCCTTGGCAGTGGTCAGAGATGTACCCAATATATTTGACACCCAAACAGAGATTTTTTTACCCTCCGTTAAAACAAACAAACAAAAAATAACCAAAGAAGAAATCAGTGACAAATTTCTTTTATTAAACTTTGTGTATATAATCATACCAATAAAAATAAATAAAAATAAACAGATGTTGATGTCAGCACACAGAAAAGTTATATTAAAGTATTTTTGAAAAAATAGAAAACTTACACTATATTTGTCTGTTACAGCAATGAATAATAAAAACATGCCTCTTTCTATTTTTGTGCCATAGCTTCTGCAAATGTATCAATAACTTTCTCAAAACTGATCTTCTTTATATATTCATTGTCAATAGACTGCATAGCCAGATTTGTCAGTTTGTCCTCAGACATAGTTGATAAAAGAACCTCTTTAATTAATTTTAATTTTCAAAAGTACCTCCTGAAGCAACAGATACACAGTTAGGGAAAGTCTTAAACATAAGGATAAGTTTGGAAGAGATTTATGAAATCTCATTTAACAATAAAGTCTAGAAACTGCAACAATATCTATGTCAACATAGATTCTAGCAGTTGTCAAATGTTAACTAAAATATCTTCACCGTAAAATTTGCCATGAATTTCTACTATATTTAGTGAAAACTTCCAAAGTTCTTCTTCTGAAACAATCAGAGAAAATGGCTGAATGATACCAAATACTAACATTATTTGATCAATTGCTTTAGAAAGAGTGTACATCTTTTGGTGAAAACGCTAACTGCATTCAGGCAATGCCCTTTTCATATCTTCAGGTAATGTAAGGCCTACATCTTTTGCTGATTCTCCTGGCGTTCTTCTTTGAAATTTGATTCTTTTTTCTGTGCAAATGTCCATTTCCCAACATTTTGTTTTTACATGGATAATAACCTTCTCCACAATTTATATTGCCCAATTTTTAAGGAACCATTATAAAGCTTGACGTTTTAGTGTGCCTGTCCGCTCATGATTGGCAGTGGAGTTTTATGGTGTCGAGTTGCCAGCCTGGCACCCAACCTTCCACAGAAGGCACACACACTCACACCTAGGGCCAATTTAGAGTGTCCAATCCACCTACAGCATGTCTTTGGGATGTGGGAGGAAACCGGAGCACCCGGAAAAAACCCACACGACCACAGGGAGGACAAGCAGACTCCGCACAGAAGGCACCCCAGCTGAGGATCTAACCGGAGAACCTCTTGCTTTGAGGCAGCAACACTAACCGCTGCATCAGTAAATGAAGAGAATGAGTTATTTTAATCTGCAACACAGCTAGGCTCCCACCCAAACAAGAGAGAAGGATATTCAAGTTATTTCACACAAATTCACATGAGCCAGATCTTACTCTCATCCATAGCAAGTGTGTGTGTGTGTGTGTGTGTGTGTGTGTGTGTGTCTCTCTCTCTCTCTCTATATATATATATATATATATATATATATATATATATATATATATATATATGTAGTAAATTACATTTTCTGTATTTTACACACACACACACACACACACACACACACACACACACATATATATACATATATGATTTTATAATTAATAATTATTAGTGAGCTTCACTGAAACCGAAACATCAAACAAACTCACCAGCAATACTATTAATTGCCAAAGCAAAGTAATCACAAATGTAAACCCATAGGTTGCATTTGTGATTACAAAAAGTAAAACAAAAAAAGCCTTTTACATGGGAGGCTTTACCCCCCCAAAGAAATTAAATAAATTAACTCCAGGATTGCACAAACTTGAAAAAGGGCAAACTCCTTGAAATATGTAATTGTCAATCTATTGAACTTTGACCATTACATAATTTGACAAACTGCACCAGTGACTGAAAACAACACCATTTCACCAAGTGATAAAATGTGTGTAGAGATACCTTGTATACCACTCATATATGTGAATATATATATATATATATATATATATATATATATATATATATATGTGTGTGTGTGTGTGTGTGTGTGTGTGTGTGTGTGTGTGTGTGTGTGTGTGTGTGTGTGTGTGTGTGTGTGTGTGTATAGTATGTCTGCATTATGCTTTGATCTATCACAGTCTGAATGCTGAACTTAGGAACCATATAGTACTACACTGCCAGAAAGATCCTGATCACTTCATCAGGGATGCACCCATGTACCCTCATTTCCATTCCATATATATATATATATATATATATATATATATATATATGTATATATGTATATGTATATATGTATATGCTACCTCTCAGGCTGGCCTATCTTGGAGAAAAGGTTCCATCTTACCCTTCTGATGTGTGGATATGGAAGGCATAGCTCTCATATAAAAAAAGAAAATTCCTTGCATTTGCTTGTACTTACCTAGCTGTAACCGTCTACCTACTAACTGTAAACTTATCTGCTGTAAGACTTGCACTGTGAAATTATAATGGATAAATCTAAGGAGACTCCACATGTCTATGTAGAGTTGTATATTAGAGTTTTATGTCGGAATAAGTTTGTAAGTTTTCAAGGGTTTCTTAATATTTTAGTTTAAATTGATATAATTTTCCTCTCAAAATGCAATAATATGGTTTGCACATCTTTGAAAACTCATCGCTGTTAGTCCAAGCCCAGATACCCAAAGAAAATCAGTAACATATCAAAGACCTTTGAGATCAGCTTTATTAAATGCCACAACATCATAATTTAAACCAAACAAATCACCATCTTTGGCAACATGGTAGAATGCTCACCTATCTAATGCATTCCATGAATAAATCAACCACACATTTACTAAATAGGGGAGCATGTCAGACCACTCAACAGCCAACACCAGCAGTGTCCCAATGCTCAGTATCCACAACCAGAATTTTCAAGCAATATAATACCACTCACTTGACACACCAGGGAAACAGAATCTAACATAACAAGGGGGAAGGGGCAAGGGGGGGCCAACACCCTCTTCCAACTCAGCTGGCCCTTCTGCTCCCCAGGAAGCTGTCCTGCAGTCTCTTTCCTGCCCTATTGCAGTTATTAACTACTCTATCTACCCAAGATATCCAGTACCAATAATGCCAACTGTACATTAAAAATGTTCAGCTCAATACCACTAAGATGAATCCCATTCCTATGGAACCACACCGGGTCCCTATTCACAATATCCCAATGCCCAAGCATCACAAAACCCAATGACCCACCCAGCTATCCAGTGATTGAGGAATTTCCTAGTAATCTCTAATACCTTATTAGCTTCATCCATAGAGGCATACTGGACCCTAAATTCTGCTTTATCAATATAGGCATTAACTGAAAAACCACAAAGAAACCCATCTACTAACTTTTGGGACACAACTTTGTCTGGGTAACACCTATCAGAATCAATAGATGAAAGCCCTAGCTACCTGGCTGGTTCCTATACAAGAAGACTGCGCTGTCCTACTACACCTGAATACCCACCTACCACTGCCACCTGCCTCACCATTATTTCCTGCCCACAGATTATAATTCCTTAGACCCCCGGATGCCGTCTTTCTCCAGCATTTAACTGATGGATGCTGACCTTTGCATTGTCTACATAAATGCAGGAATCTACAGGTAGGCCCATTGCATTTACCAACATTAAATGCCCAGCAAGCCTTTACTTTGCCCCCACTTCCTATGACAGTTGTACTTACTGGACCTCCTTGCCTATCCAACATAGTTCATAGGTTAGTACTAGGCTAGCTGCCCTTGTGGGCCATTTTAAGCCTAGCCACTTACCCCATATGAGAATCAAACCCTGCACCTTGTGCCTGCAAGGCAAACACCTTAACAATTATGCCAGTCTCCCACCCCTTATCTATGTGTCTGGATGCCTGTTCTCCTATACCAATGACTTATCCACCACTTCAGCTTTTGAAAATGCTGGTTATACCAAAGTCAGGCTTTTCCCCATAAAGCCGCTGTGCTTCCCTAATCATTAAGAAACAGGTATGGAAAGTCAGGATTTATTGTGGCTCCTTCTGCATGATGACTGCCATTAAATAAATAATAAACTGGATGGATGTCTTCAGCCTGTACCTACCCATACCTTTCTTCCCTATCACTGCTAAAGCTGCTGTGAGGAGCCTCTCACTCCACCACCCTCAGCACCTCACCTTTGTCTATGAGGATAAAAATCTCAATAACATTCTCCTGACAAATCTTCTCTTTCACCGCCTGTGGGATATGTGCTGTAATAAAGACTGACTTACTACCTACCCCCAGCAAAGGGAAAACCTGTTGTCTTGAGGCAATGCTTACGTGTGCCATTTACCTAGGTATCTCTAATATTCCTGATCTGAGCAACAAAGGAAATTCTGCACCCCACACTGTAGGATCCACTACCCCTCCCAGCTCTAAATCACCTAGAGTGACCAAGTGCTCAGCACCTACTGTATTTCCCCGAAAATAAGACCGGGTCTTATACTTTTTTCCCGCACTGAAATACGAATTAGGGCTTATTATCAGGGGATGCCTTATTTACTCCCCCCGTACAACAATCTATATTTATTCATTTATTCATGTACAAAAATTGACATTTATTCATGTACACAAATCAACATTTATTCATGTACAAAAATCAGCATTTATTCATGTACACAAATCGACATTTATTCATGTACACAAATTGACATTTATTTGGTACCTTTCCGTTAGTGGGCAACAGTTTTAGGTAACGCATCAACAGTTGTGTGAGAATTCTACTTAAACAGTGCAACAAACATTTCAGCTTCAGAATATCTACACCTTGGCTTTCACAATGCAATATTTCATGCTTAACAGAAGGTGCAGAAAAATCTCAGTACATGTGTATTGGAGGAGGAGAATAAAACAGGTGAATAACTGGCACTTTTTGAGTGGTGATGCTTTCTTTATTCCTTACCCGAACCGTAAGAGAAGAATGATGGCAAGTCATAAAAATGAAGTCTGGGAATTAGTGGCCTTACTTCTTAATTACCGCTTGATAATGAAACTTTACCTTAATACAATAAAGTCAAAAAACTGACAAGAGCTTGCTGGCAGCTGAAAGCAGAAGCAATCCATTCTGTTGCCTCGATAACAGAAAAGTTATTAAAATACAGTCATGTCATCTTCTTCTGGAACACAGTCATATGTCTCCAACCCCTGAATTCCAGCCTGGATTTCTTGCGACTCCATTTCCTGTAGGACCATTGGCCCCAATCTGTCATGCCTAGCAATAGAGCTCTCCTTAAATGAGCACTGCTTGTCCATATAGCCTGCTTGTAGTGCATTGGCAACACAGCTGTCAGTGATTTTATCCCATGAATTCTTCACCCAAGTCATTACCTCTTGCAGGCTAGGTTTCACAAAGTTTCCACGCTGATTTCTCTCCATTCTGTTTTCAATGTAGTCATTGAGTTCCACGCGCAAATGTTCCTTGAATGGCTTGTTTATTGAAATATCAAGAGTTTGGAGATAGGCAGTCATTCCTGAGGGCATCATTATTTGATCTATCTTCTCTCTGCAAGGAAGTTCTTCATGTCTTTAGACTGTGGAGTGCTGGCTGAATCCCAGACTAGCAGACCACTTTCGCCACCTTGCAAAACAAGTGGCAGCATTACATCGACCCACTTCCTTATAACTGCTTGTGTGCACCAGGCTTTTTTGGTTTCAAGAATGTAAATGCCTGAAACATGTTCAATCTTATCTTTCTTGCCCTTACTAATGATTAGAGATGGGGTTTTCTTTCCATCTAGACAAAATGCCAAAATGCAGGTAACGTGCACTTTTGTAACCAGAGGAGGGAACGTAGATTGACAAGCCACCCCTTTGATCAATTGTTGTTTGAGATCCTTGGCCCGTAAACACTGCAGTTTCATCCATAGCAATCATGTTGGAGAGTTGGTATTTAGAAAAGTCGATGCCATCAACAAAGGACTTGAATGTAAGTGCACATTTAATAACTTCAGTATCTTCCAGCTTGAACAGTGTTGTTGATCTTCTTAGAGACAGTTCATGTCACAGAAGGAAGCCATCCAGCTAATGTTGTGATGCTTTGAATTCTTCTGGGGAAATTTCGAACTGTGGTGCCATTGCAAGGGCAAATGCTTGAATATCAGCCTTGCGCACAACCAAAGCCTTTGCTGTCCTGTTAGCAATCCATTCACAGATGATGTCTTCTAGCTCAGGAAATAATGGTTGCCGACCTGATCCACACTTGTACTTCTTAGCATTTCCCTCGTTGGCCTGTTGACTGAGGTTATCGTATGCTGCTCACCATTTTTGGACCATTCAGAGATCCAATTTTTTCTCTTTGCAGAAAGCCATCAAATTCTTTTTCCCGGGAGTCCTCTATGATTCCTTTCTTGTATTTGACGAAATAGATCTTTCTTTTTGCACTCATCTTGTCTGGGTGGGTTAACTGAAGACTTATGAGACAGAAGTGGCAACACAAAATGGTGATGGCTAAGAAGACACAACCATACCCGTTCGTTATCAAGTGTGCACGTTTTACATGCGTTGTCTGTACTTTGACCAATCAAAGTACACTTGCCAGTGTTTATGGGCCAAGGATCTCAACCATCAAGTGTGAGTGAGGATTAGGGTTACAGTAAGAATCTTGGAGGACTCCCAGGGAAAGAATCTTAAGACTTTCTGCAAAGAGAAGAAGTTGGATGTCCGAATGGTCCGGAAATGGTGAGCAGAGTACAATAACCTCAGTTAACAGGTGTCAGTAATATTATTATTTTATAATTCAACACATCCATCGTGTGTTGCTGACAATCTTAAGTGAGGCTTATTTTTGAGGTAGGGCTTATATCATGACCACCCTAGAAAACCATGCCTTATTCTCTGGTTAGGTCTTATTTATGGAGAAATATGGTAGCAGCACCTGACTCATCTCTTTCAGCAAATTCTGCAACCTATTCCTCTCATCTACACTTAAATCATTACAACTATAAGCAACTCAGCATCTGTCAGGATAGGATCCCTTTCTCCCTGACACCCACAAGCATCAAGCTCATTACTTGTCACTCGCTGCTACTCCCTCACTAGTGGGCCATGTATTTACCTCTGTGATCTCCTCATCCTATTGGATTTAGCTCCTGAGACCTCCATCACTGGTTGGTTGACCTGCTTCCTCCTTTTTTTTTTCTACCCCTTGACAGTTCCACCCGGACAGCCCCCTGTGACACTTGACCCTGAGAATGCACTCTCTGAAACAATTCTGCTTGTGAGACCAACTTCTGATATTTTTGTGATAGCTCCTCCATTTGTGTCATCCTAAAACTAAGAAAAATTGTCAGTGAAACTATCCAGACACAACCTAACAGTTCCCTCTCTCCAGCCCCTCCAATTTACTCTGAAATTTTCCTTACCCTGAATATCCTCTTTATTTGCAGTTTGTTTGCCAGGATGGTCCACTGGGCCACGAGGAGTCTGTTTTCAATGGAGCCCTGGGGAGAAAAGCTCCAGCAAAAAAAAAAAATACAAATTACTTAATAGAAGTAAGTTATAACAATCGAAAGTACAGCAGAAATACAGGTAAATGGCATTAGTAAAATGCAAAAGCAGAGAAATCTTTAAAAAAGACAATCAAAGTTATATGCAAAGTTTGTTAATTCCATCAGTTGCCGAACAGAATTAAAAACAGTAGGAGGACATTTACAGATGCATTAGCTCTTGGAGTATAGCTTATGTTGGGGGACTTTATGTACCATGGGAACAGGAGCATTCCCAGTGGGATGTTAGGTGGGAGTGGAGTCAAGTTTTGAAGGAAGAGAGGCTACCAGTGGTACAGATAAGAGGTGAAAGTGAATTCCAGAGGCAAGCTAGAGAGAAGGACAGAAGATGTTTGCCTGGTGGGCGGGAAGGTTTATGCAGTTCGATCAGATTTTGGGAGTTAGATCTTAGGACTCTATCAGGTTGATGCATTTTAAGGGTAGTGGCAAGGGAGGGGCAGAGAGAGGGACTGAAGATAAGTTTGTGTGCTTGGATAAGTTGAATATAGGAGAGGTAATTGGGTAGCTCTAATCAATTCAGTTTATGAAGGGCAATACAGTGGTGTGTAGAAGATCTGTGGCCTGTTGCGAATTTTGAAATTTTATTGTAACAGAAGGAGAGTTTTGTCTTGAGGGAGGATTGCAGGAAGAAGTGGGGTACCATATAGCAGGGATGGGATGAGGTATGTGGTAGAGAGAATAAGCTTAGTAGAGGGAGAGCTGTAGCAATTGTGACGATAGAGCATGCCATGTTTCTTATGAGTTTTTTTGATATTTACTTGTAGGTGGATATCAATGAGGACTACTAGGAATTTTGCATTAGATACTAGTTCGAGAGGTGTATTGTGCTGACTGGTTATAGAGAAAGTGTTTTTGTCTAGGGTGGTCCCTTTGGAAGGGCTAAATATCATGAGTTTGGTTTTAGAGGCATTAAGTGCTAGGTGGTTGTCTAGCATCCATTTTTTCAGTGGAGGAGAAGGCATCTTGAGCTAATTTTGTCAGTATGGAGATGGAGGTGGCATAACAGATTATAGTTGGATTGTCGGCATATTGGATGAGACTAGCATTAGGGATGGTCTGATAGAAGTTGTTTATGAAAATGTTAAATAGTAGTGGACCTAGACTTGAACACTGGAGTACTCCTGTGGGAGTGTTGAGGAATGGGAAGGTAGCTTTTTTCCACTTTACTGCTTGTTGCCTATTTGAGAGGTAACTGGTGAACCAGTTGACAGAGGAGGGGGAAAGATTTAGTTTAGAGAGTTTGGTAAGGAGAAGGTTGTGAGAGATGGTATCAAAGGCCTTAGAAAGGTCTAGTAGAAGGGTGGATACAATGTGGCCGGAGTCACGTGCCTTGTTAATGGTTTCTAGGAAGGAGAGAAGAGCAGTGGTAGTGCTATGGCCAGGTCTGAATCCATATTGTGTGGGAGTTAGAAGGGGGTTGTTTGTGAGATAGGGTAAAAGTTGAAGCTGGATGCATTTTTTGAGAAGTTTAGAAATGGGGACAAGATGGCGATAGGTCAAAAGTTTGGGATGCTATTGTTATTACCCCCTTTATGGAGTGGAATAATAAAGGCCTTTTTCCAGAGTTGGGGTTCATAGCCTTCTGTGATTGATCCGTTTATTAGAATGCAGATGGGAAGGGCTATGGCTTCTGCAGCTGTCTTTAAGAAGTAGGATTTGATCAGGGGCATTAGAAGTTGGTTTTAAGTTTTGAAGAAGGTTTTTTATAGTAGATATAGGGATGGGATTTATGGAGAAGGGAGGAGGTTGAGAGTTGGAGGTACTTCTAACCCCTTTTCCTACTCTATGAAGACACGCCTTTTAGGAAAGACCCCTTTTAAACCCTCCTAAACTTGGCAACTCTTGGAGAAAAAAATGTGGTTAATCACACTGAATAGATAATGATAGCAATTAGAGTTACAGACTTCCTCCATTCCATAAACATATATTAATTCACATACTTTTATTCTGATAATGCCTGAAGGTAATATCCTACAATAGCAAGTGTCCCTTACTGATATTTAATTAATCTGTCCACCCTCCCCACCAAACAGGGCAAAACAGATCCAAAGCAGGAATAACAACATTTTTATATGTAGCTCACATTTTCTTATATCATGTGATTTATTATTATTTTTAAATATGTTGCTCCTATGAGCTTAAAATAGCTGCATCAAGAGGTTCTGCAGTTATACCATTCAATGTCTCAGTGCAAGAAATCTGGGCCGAGTTAAAACTAATGGGGGTAAAAAAAAATCCAAAAATGGGGAATGAATTTAACTATTGCTCTTATAAACTTAGGAAGCTGCTAGACTAACAGGTTCTGCATTAAAATACAGTTGCTATTCCCTCACTGGTGGACCAAGTACTTGCCCCTGTGATCTCCTCATCCTTTTGGATTTAGCACCTGTGGCCTCCATCCATGGCTGGTCAACCTGTTTCAGAAGGATATGAAACCTGAAACTCCACTGTCTGTCAGTGACTTCAATTCTCAGTGATTTGCCAGAAAACTCAAACTTTTATGAGGAACAGACCAAAAATTTAAGGCAAAATCTGGACATTCTGTGAAATTAGGGATAGTTGAGAGGTATGATCTGCAGTGCCTTGCAGACTCTCATGAACTGCAGTCAACCTTTGAGGGTATTTTTACTGCCAGTAAGCATGAAAGACTTGTTGACTAATCCATCACTGCTCAGTAAAATCAACCAATTACAGCCAACCCACCTTTTCCCTGTTCTTTACTCCATTGCCACATTTTTTAATTCACTTTAAAACGTTACCTTCCCATGATGACTGTGGCTTGACTACATTCCGACACATGTACAGACCTGTGCAGCTGCCAGAAATGGCTTAACCACTCATACCAGTTAATCTAAACCTCAGAGAGTTCCCCATGTATCTTATTTATTATTTATTCTTTATTTCTTTTAATTTAACATTTAAAATCAGACCTCTCCAGTGATGTATGTGGCATAACTACATCGAGATTCATGCACTCACTCATGCAGCCACTGATAATGACCAGACATACCCACTCCATACATCTAACTGCAAAGCAAAGCCACTCACATATTTAAAATTATACTAAACAACCAAAGGAAATGCTCGCTGTGAAGCTGCCAGTGCCAACCTATTCCCTGGCCCATGCTCCCCTAGCCTAAATAATCACATACATATCCTAGAAACAAACTACCCTGCCCTAATGCCGTGCTACTATTAAAAATATGTGCATGCTCGGTATGTGTGTTAGAAGTGAAACTTCTGTAAGGAAATGTGAAAATGTATTTAGTTATGCATGCTAAGATAAAGGTGAAATGACATGAATATACTTTCCTTACAGAAGTTTCACTTCTAATATGGCTGACGACCACGCACATTTTTTTCTTTTATATTAGACTCCTACAGATTAGGTTGTGTGCGTACTACTAAAGACATAAACATTAACAAAACATACAAACAATGCCATTGTTAACATTTATGTTTAATATTTTAAGCAAGCTACTTCACTGATGCTTGACATAACTCATGAACGTGACACCTGGTCTGTGAAGTGCATACAGGAAAGCTCTTTGATTATTATTAATAAATAATAATAATAACAACATTAGTAATAGAGAGAGCAGAGTTTTATCTGGGTAAACAGGCATGATGATTGCAGAGAACCTGTTGTTCCTAAGCTACTTTTTTCTCCCATGGGTGGTTTACTTATAATCCTAGATGCATTGAAGCACTGCTGCTTGTATACATATATAAGCATCTACATTAGGGTGGGATTGTTTTTCACGTCACTATTCCCACCCCTGTGGAAATAATAAGGAACTCATAGAAAACATGCTGTTTTCTTTTAAGACTGATGCTTGATAATATACCTCACTGAGTCTCCTCAGATCGTGTTCTTCCAAACGCACGCACACACTCGCACATGCACACACACACACACACACACACACACACACACACACACACACACACACACAATCCAAGGAAGAAGCAGTACCATTCTTTGGTCAGCTGGCAACAACGCCCATTCAGAATGTAGACAATTTATTACTATTTATTATACGTTTGACAAGTACATCTCAGCAGAGTAATATGGCAATGTAAGTTTTCAATGCACTTGATAAAACAAGCCACAATACAATCAATTACATTTTTTTCTGTTGCTAATTCCATGCACATGGAATGTTCTAGAAGCAGTGATCTGAGGAATCTGCTCTTTCTATATTTTTTTAAACACATGCTATAGTCATAGTTGTTGTTGCAATACAGTTCAAATTTAATATGCTTCTTACAACTAATGTCTCAATTGTTTTAAAGAAAGTTGCCACAGTATGGTACAGTCCATTTAAATAAAATCTGTGTAATCTCACAATCCGTTGAAGAAGGGCCATCAGCTTTCTAGTGAGAAGATGAAATGTTCAGCGTCTTAAGTAAGTATCAATATTTCAGCCTTTCTATGAATTTGGAAATCTTGAAGCTTCCATGTTTCAAGCAGCTTACAAACCTTAAGTGGCGGGGTTTTGCAGGAAACAAGACAAGTCGTGTTAGTTGCAGGTAGTAGCTAAGGATGCCAGCTCTGTATTTTATGGACAGTCAATTGCAACTGTTTCTTGCTGACTTATATAGGATATCTCTGCTAGACCTGCTGAATCATATTAAAAAAACTGGGGATGGCATATATTTAGATGTAATAGAAACATCAAAGCTCACAGTTTTCTTCCTAAACAATATAAATTTATTTGCATAATTAACTAAATGGAGCTTAATTTTTTTTTTTTTGTATTTTTGGTGGCTTAATCAAAAATAGCACACCACAGCAGAAAATGGATTGTGATGTCTTGTCAGCTACAGTCACAAGTTTCAACCACTTAATTAAAAAATCTGAGCCGGGAGAGCCGAGAATTCACAATGGGAGATTGTTTTTACATTTTCAGGATCACCCAGGGGATTGTATAAGATGAGTTGTGGCCCACCTCTATACCAGAAGAATGCAAAGTTCCTGTAATCACAGCTGCACAGGTAAAATCCACACTCTCCAAAGCCAAGAACACAGCATCCATGGGACCTGACATCCCAGGCCGCGTTCTACACAAACTGCAGAATGAACTGGCACCCCACCTAACAACATGTTCAGTCATAGCCTCACCTCAGGCTTTGTGCCCACTGAATGGCGCACAGCAACGTTATCCCACTCCACAAAGGAGGAGCCACAACAGACCCTGGGAACTACTGCCCCATTAGCCTAATGAGCCTGGTATGCAAGGCCATGGAACGTATCATCATGGAACTTATAAACAAAGACATTGGTAATCTCCAAACTCTGGACCCCACCCAGTTTGGGTTTGTAAAAGTCAGATCGACTTCTTTGAAGCAGTCACCAAAGCCATAGACAAGGGTAAGGTGGTTTACACAGCCTATCTAGATCTCGCCAAGGCTTTTGCTACCATCCCCCACTCTGGAATTATAGATAAACTCACTAAACTAGGTATAAATCCCTATGTCACAAGATGGGTTGCCAACTGGCTCACTGACAGAACCCACACTGTGAAAGTAGCAGACTCCAAATCCGACTTCAGACCAATGACAAGTAGAGTACCACAGGGTTCAGTCCTGGGTCCTCTCCTGTTTGGTATCTACTTTTCTGAAGTACAGGCTAACACAGAAGGTCTTTGGCTAATAAAGTTCACAGATGACTGCAAACTAGGAGCCATAATCAAAACTCCTAACGATGTGGACATCATACAAAAGGGCCTCACTGAGACAGACGCCTGGTGTCAAAGCCATGGCCTCAAGCTTAATGTCAAAAAATGCATTGTCATCCCCTTTGGTAAAAACTCTGTACCCATGAGCTACCACATAGGTGGTAGTCTACTTAACACTGAAAGTGTGATAAGAGACCTTGGGACACAGGTGGACAGTAGTCTCTCTTTTAATAATCACATCACCACAGTAGTCAGGAAATCCTTCTACGTGGCGCACCTCATCACAAAAGGTTTCTCATCCAAGAAAAAAAGAGTTAATTGTTCCCCTCTACTCGTCACTCATTAGACCCATTATAGAGTACAATGCCCCTTTTGGTATGTACCTCACAAGACATCTACAACAACTGGAAAGGCCACAGAAATACCTCACTAAGAAGATTACCAGCCTCAAACAGATGCCCTACGCACACCATCTCAAAAAACTCCAGCTTTACTCCGTCGCATATCGCCTACTCAGAGGCAATCTCTGCCTAACATACAAAGCTATGTCAAACCCAGAGCTGTTGGACATGCTCCACTTAAAGAAATCCCAATCCCTCCAAGCTACATGCCCCAGGGACCTAAACCTTGTCACCACAATAAACAGAATATGCTGGAGGGATAGATTCCTGTCCCAGAGACTTCCCATACTTTGGAACAAACTACCTGTCTATGTCAAACAAACTCCTCATTAGCACTCTTCAAGAAAAATCTTGATGATTGGATAGGAAATAGGAAATTCGCCCCGGGGATAACCTCTATGGCTCTGCTCGACAGGGGCACAGGAAAATAATTTTCTTGGGTGGCGAAAGCCAGGGTACCTTTTTGGCTAGGCTTATATAGGCCCTAGGGCCAATAGCCTAGTACCTACCTATGAACCTATGAACATATAATTTCTGAAGAATAATAAGTCGTAACCCTCAAGTGTATCATGAGTAATGTTCCTCATTTTTGAATCTTAAAAAGTTGATGTTACTCGTAGTTCCTCATTGAAGTGGTCTGTCAAACATTTAGAAGTTTTAATTAGTTACTTAGTTGAGTGTCTGTGTGTGTGTCTGTGTGTGTGTGTGTGTGTGTGTGTGTGTGTGTGTGTGTGTGTGTGTGTGTGTGTGTGTGTGTGTGTGTGTGTGTGTGTGTGTGTGTGTGTGTGTGTGTGTGTGTGTGTGTGTGCGTGTGTGTGTGCATGTCTAACATTGGACATCTCTCTCTCCCTCTTGATCTGCTATCTATCTCCTGTTCCTCTAGCATTGGACATCTCCTGTCCCTCTTTTCCTATTTTTTGTGTATGAGGGGGTTATTCAGTTAATGACTGTGCATGTATGTGTGTGTGTGTGTGTGTGTGTGTGTGTGTGTGTGTGTGTGTGTGTGTAGCAGAAAAGTTAAAGTAGAGTATGGAAGTCAAACTCTGCCCTTAGTGGGCAGAGTTTGACTTCCGTACTTCTGTTTCACTCCAAAGTGTTGTTGCCTCACAGCAAGAGGATCTCCAGTTTGATTCTTGGCTGGAGCGCCTTCTGTGTGGAGTCTGCATGTCCTCCCCGCAGTGAAGTGGTGTTCGAAATACATGCATAGAATGGGGTGCCTTCATTGAAGGTTGGGCGTAGAGCTGGCACCTCGGCACCCGTAAAAAAATCTACTGCCAATCATTAGCGGACTGGAGTTCTGCTGTGGCGACCCCTAACCAGGAAAAGTTGAAAGAAAAACAACAACAACTTCTGTTTCACTCCGAGCTTGCACAGCATCCCAGAAGAAAATTCATTTAAAAAACACCCCCCTTTTTTACCTAAACCTGAATGCCTGCCCCCAGTAAAACTCACAGCAATTACATTAGCGAATACACTATGTTAGGTTATTGTAATCTGCTAGCCAAAATCCAGCCTGTCCACTTAAAACAGTAACAGGAATACATACCCACCAACTGCAAAGAACCACACTTACCTTACTCCACCAAGAAAATTCTACCTGGGACAGACACTAGAATGCACACTTTGCCCCAGCTGATTGAATGGACACTACATTTTAATTTTGCACTGCCAAAGAGATAGCCCCTCCCGTGACTTAGCCATGTAAACCATCATCGTCATCCCACCCCTTCCTACCCAGCTGACCACATAAGCCTCCCTCCCGGCCAGCCTGACATTATCTACAAACTCTATCCTCTGCCTCCCTTTGTTATTTATACCACAGCTCAGTGACAAATGGGTCTGCAAAGCAAACCTCATTTATAACATCATATTAAGATTTATAACTGCTTATTTTTTAAATGTTCATATACAATATGAATCTGCTGTCATTTTTTTCCTTAAAGGCTAAAGTGCTGCTAAAGCAAACTGGCTTTGTAAAGTCGGTTCCATAACTCTGTTGTTGTTTTACTTAATCTGTGGACTTTTATAAATGTTGAAACAATTAACTAAGCATCCTTATAATTTTCCATATCATCATAAGAATTCCAAAATGAAGGTTGTTTTTTCCTGATAAATACAGTTGTACAGAACACTTTCTGTAGTTTTTTTCCACTTTCATACTATACAAACATTCTGTATATTTATACTTCTTAGATCTGTATAATGCCAAACATCAGAGCTGCATACTTCTTATTGTTCAGAAAATGCACGATACATATCCTGTTCATCTATTTATTTTTTTATGTCAATTAGATCAGTATATTTAAAAACTGTCCCTGATTTTGATCCTATGCCCCCCCCCCCATTATCATTCAATCTATCTAGAATTTGGACTGCATTGTAAATATACTTTCTAATGCCTGGTACCATAGAAGTGGGCTGTCCCCTTTGGTACACCAGCCATAGCATAAATGAATGAAAATGTAAATGATTGCATTTGAGCCAGCCCAGTGTAAAGATTTGTGTCTATATTACCCGATCGAAAGTTTAGATTAGTGAATACCTAAACATCGACCTGAAAATATCGATAAAAAAATGCAGTAAACCTTTTGTTCCCTTTGCCAAATGCTCCACAATTGTACTCTATCTAGTCTGTTCATCATATTTAGAAGAACAGGAGGAAATATATAAAAAATCAGTTAATTTATGTCAAATTATAGCCATAATTACAAATAATAATACAATTATATAAAGGTTTTGGACAGAGGAGAGAATACAGGCTTATATAGAAAGTATTTTTCTCTTACAGATAAACTTTTAAAAAAATACACATCAGCCAAGCAAATGTATCCACCAGTTATACAATACAGGCTCATAATATTATACTGTCTATAATATATTTGTAGTGAAAGGAACACTGCTATTATTCTCCAAAATTGTAAAAAATATAAACTTGTTAATATTGTTAATGACAAGAGCTGTTAAAATTGGGACTTATGCAGGGAATAACGGCAGACATTAATGAATGGCAAAGAACAGAGGCAGAAGGTAAAACAGCTTTTAAAGCTGTTAGAACTTCACACTGACACACTTAGAATGAGTGGATGAGTGAAGTTTCTATCAACTTTTAAAAGCCACTCATTCTACAAAGGGGCCCTTAGTTTCTGTCTGCTATCCATATGTCACAATGCACCTTATTTTGTTGAATGCCCCCAGTGTTGTCTCAGATTTTCAACCCGATCCCTCACATATTTTTTTTGCTGTTTGGTAAAGGACTATGTATTATACTCAGTCAGTAATGCCAGACATTAGAGTTCCATACCACCCTATTATTCAAAAAATGAATGTTTCTGAAAAACTACAAGAAGTTGCCTGGTATACTACTGTCTGTCTGCCAGCCCTAAGTGTTTTGCTGACTTTCAAAGCCAGTAAAACACTTCTCATTCCTACAATTTATATTATTATTGTTTTTTTTTTGTAATTGGTAAGTGTCTGGAGCAGATAAAGTTCCATGTACTAACAATTACAGAAACTGAACATAAAATTTTAATTATGTGTTCTCAACATTTGCCAAGATTCATCTCTTGTGGACCACTCTTCAGGTGAATTTCTTAGCATCCATGTGTTGAACATATAAAAAGCTGGTTATGATCAGAAACTAAATCATAACTCTCTGTCTTCTAATTCTAGACAGTAATAAAGTAATATTCTACAAAAATAAAAGAAAATTCTCTGCTTCGGGTTTTTTTCTCATGACTTACAGAGAAGATATTTTCAAAATCTCTTTATAATCAGTTGCCTTCTTTAGTCTGTAGTATGCTAACCACAACTATTTCACCCTTTGTTTATTTGTCATCATCTTCAGTAAATTTGTACAATAAATATTCATTTTAAAAAATGTGCAGCACATTTGGGTGGTGCAATGGTAGCATTGTTGCTTTACAGCAAGAAGTTCTCTGGTTTGATTCTTGGCTGGGGTGCCTTCTGTGCAAGTCTGTATGTCCTCCCTGCATTTGTATGGGTTTTCTCCCACATTAGAAAAACATGCATTGGGAGTGTTTCTCACTGGGCCTCTACTGAAAATTGGCTTTATTCCAAGTTGGACTTTCCTGGTTAATAAATAAAAATATTGTTTGTGTGTTTTGTCTTTTATTTCCATTTCTTTTAAATGGAAAGAAAAGACATTCAACAAATTTGTTTTTCACATCATGCTGAATGCCATGTACCCATTTCAGAGTACTGGGTATGTATTTTATTGGCAAATGGCTAAATATACGCATCTTTTTGGGCTATTTTCAGAGAAAACCCTGGGACTGCAGAACAAGCTTAGCAGTATGATTACAACACTTACATACAACACATGTTAACTGTGATATCTATTGCTATTGACTTTCTATAGATTACATTTTGTTCTTGGTGTCTTCCACAGATTTTCTTCTATGTGCCTTCTTAAATCAATTTTAGTAACAGCACATGTCATATAATCTGACTACCATCTAATGATTATCCTTTTTGTTGCATCAGTCAAATATCCTGTGTTTGTTTTGCTCTCTTACATGCATTACTCTGTATTTATTGGTACTCATCCAAACTGATATTATTTTGACTGCTGCTTCAGTTTTGCAAGGATACCATTTTATCCCTGCCAGTCTTTTGGATGCCAGTCATATTGCTGATTTTCATGTAATTTACAAACAGGCACACATTTCCCTTCAATTCCTTTTCAATTCTTTATAAGATATCTTACAAGTATATAAAGGCTAATTTTTTCCAAACTTTTATTTATGCATTTTTATTTGGTAATCAGGTAGGTGTGCTAATCACATATGATCATTTTAGGTAATTTTAGAAAATAAATAAATAAAATATCAGAATAACCCATTACACATCTAAGTCTTCTGTCAAGCATTTTAGAGAATGCCAGGACAGTTAGTAGTTGTATTCATGTCAACAATGGCCTTTTGTAGTCTATGTAGTGTGAGAGTTTTATTAATAAATGTGTATGTGAATGCAGTGTATGTCAGATTTTGGATGTGTTTACCCTGGAAGACCAGTTCTGAGTTATGCTTTGGAGAGTGAGATAACCAGTTCTAGTTTGGCAGCAGGCACAGAGGATTAAGACTATGCGCTATTAACAGGCTGCTTCCTGTGGCACAGGGTTTAATTCCATAAGTCTGCTATGTGAGCTTGAGCATGCCACATAACCAGACAGTGTTTTGGGGCAATAGGGACTTTGGGCTAGGCTCATCCATGGTCTCCTAGACTACATGTCTAGTAACTACCTACCAACCTACTGGGGGCTCACGAGATTTTGAGAATCATCTTGATTGACCCTCCCTTTGTTTAAGCAGTCTCATAAGGAGATAGCATTTGTTATCACAGAGAAAGCTATGCATAAATATACTTATCGGATAGCAGTCGACTGTTCTTTGTCCAGTAACGGCAAATACTGGTACTGCTTTGTTAGTATCAGTGGCTCAACAGGTGGTACATTCAGCATTCATGCTGGAAGGCCCAGAATCAGGGTGCATTCCCATATCAGGTGCTTTGGTTAGTTTTCCAATAAGGATACAGAAGTGCAGCATAAGAGAGGTATTGCACTCATGAACATTCTGACAGTAATTTAATAATGCTATCTTGCACTTTCCTATGAAGAATGAACCCTGTCTGATCATTATGTATTAGATTAGGTAATATTTTCTTTATCCTATTAGCTAATATTGTCATGTAAATTTTATAATCAGTGTTTAGTAATGAAATTGGCCTATTTGAATCACAAGATTTGGAGTCCTTCCCTTGTTTTAATATGATGGAGATAATTTAGTATTTATGCGATGGGGGTGTTATAAATTTTTGCTTAACATAGTAAAGGCACTCATCATTTTCTTTATTATATATTCAGGAAAAATCTTCTACAGTTCAGGAATTATTCCATCCAGTCCTGGAGCTTTATTATCTTTTAAATTTTTTATTTGCTCTTTCACTTCTGTTAGTGTTATTTGTTTATTTAATATGTTATTTTGTCGCACTGACACTTTAGTAGTTATATTTTCTTGAATAAAAGTATTTATTACATTATCTGTCTCCAAAAGTGGTGTGTTATTATTTATATATTTATAGTAGTATTTGAACACTTCTAATATGCCCATTAAGTTAGATGTACTTTTAACTGAACCATCACTTTTATATTTAATCTCATTAATAAGATTTTGATTGTTTATTTTTCTGGATCTTACCGCTATTTTATGTAGATATTTGGGATTTACAGCACAAGATTGTAATTTCAATTTTTCTAGGTTTATGGCTACCTTATTATTCAGAACTTCTAAGTATTTTTGATCTAACTTAATAATTTCATTATGTGCTACTTTGTGATTTGGTTTTGTGTCAGTTTTTATCTTGTCTATGTTTTTTGTAAGTCTAAAAGTTCTTTGTCACACTCTTTCCTTTTTTTAAGGTACGAAGATTTTATTTTACCATATATATATATATATATATATATATATATATATATATATATATATATATATATATATACATAAACTTTAAAGGTGTCCCATAGTATAGTATCACTTCACCATTATCATTTGTTTCCATAAACAGGTCTATTTCTTTCATTAGCCATTCCCTAAAGTCATTTAACTTAGTTATGTAAGCAGGAATTCTCTGTAGAAATCTTAAATCATTTGTATGTGTAGTTAATGTAAAGTTTATAGCATTATGGTCCAAAAGTGGACAAGTCATTATAGATACATCACTCATTTTAGAGTATATATTATTTGATACAAAGACCCTATCAATGTTTGTTTGTGTACCAAACCGATATGAAGTGAGTATAAAATAAGGAATAATGTTCTCTTAAACCATTTATATCTTTAAGGTTCATCTGGTTTGTAAAGTCGTTTAACTTCTTGGCTTGAGATGTTAGTTTTATTTTACCATTTTTAGAAGTATCATTGCCTGATAATAGGCAGTTAAAATCACCTGTTGCTATAATTTCCCCTTTTGCAGTTAAAGTAATCAGGTCCAGATATTTGTCAACATATTTAGTACTCAGTCCTGGTATCCAGTATGTATTAATCAAAGTATAATGCTTCCTATTGATTTCCAAAATAACCATGCTTAGCATCCCATCTTTATCTGAAATTGTATCTATAATTCTTGGCATAGTATATGCATTTTTCCATAGAATCAAAGTGCCCCTCCTCTTAGTCTTAAAACATGAATCAGCCAGAATGGTATAGTCATTGAATGAGTATTTTTGTAGATCTTTTTTTAATAGATGGCATTCCTGTAAATAGATGATCTGGGCTTTATGCATTTTGATATATTTTAGCAAACCAACTCTTTTGGCATTATTGCACTCATGAACATTCTGTCCTTCCGATGGGACATTAAACCAAAGATGGTAGTAGCTCAGGTGGATGGAAAAGATACCGCAGCACTTAGTAAAAATAGAAGAAGATGTTACCTGTGATGCTCTAACCAAATTTGCCCAAGACAGTAAGAATACCACCTCAAGTCTACCCTAATCCACTGACTTAGTGGGGCTAACACCATCCTGGTCAATAAAGCATAAATAAATACAAATAATTATGTTACGATAAAGAGTGGGACAGCGGAGCAGTAGTTAGTGCTGCTGCCTCACAGTCTTTGATTCTCTGGTTCAGTTCCCAGCTGGGGCTCTTTCTTTGCAGGATCTGCATGTCCTGTTTTTTACTGAATGTTCTACATTCCTACAATATTCTAAAGGAATGCAATTAGATGAAATAGTGATCCTTTCAATTACCCATAGGTATGCTAATGATGTGTGTGAGTATGTATACATCTTACAGGGAAGTGATATCCATCCCATATTGGTTCTCTGTCATATACCCTTTGCTTGCAAAGATAGGTACAAGCTCCCCCATGACCCAAAACAGATATAAGGAAATGAAGGAATGTTGGGATAAACTACCATTTGGAAGATTTATATCAATTTATTTTGAGATCAATAATCCATAACATATATTCTGTCAATAAATATGCTTCTCCTATCAATAAATATACCACATTATATTCTAAAAATCCATGGGTCATATTATAAGCAAAGTAATTATCCAATGAAAAAGAACTTCAAAAAATATAAGACCAGTTCCGGTACTTCTAATTTTGGAAATATATATGAAATAAAGAAGACAAGCTAGAAATCAGAAACATAAAAATGCAAAGTTATCTTGCATTTATTGCTGGGAAAAGGAAATGATTTAATAATATAAGAAATGTAAAATGTGCTCCCTAGTATAGGGCCTTTAAAGCAGATGTTAAAAATTAGCAGAAACTAATGAATACATTACTCTGTATTTCTGAAAGTAAAACTTCAGCATAAATAAGGAACATGTTTTCATTATTCCTTATCACAGGTCTCAACCTTACTACACTGAAAAATTCAGTTAATGCAAGAAAATGAATAGTTCAGTGCATCTAGGATTAATTTATTTTCTCAAAGAGGATGTTAGTGGCTAAAACATGTGGCAGCAGTGGTGCAGTGGTTAGTGTTGCTGCCTCACAGCAAGAACTTCACCAGTTTAATTCTCAGCTGCAGTGCCTTCTGTGCAGAGTCTTCTTGTCCTCCCTGCAGTCACGTGGGTTTTCTCCAGCTGCTCTGGTTTCATCCCACATTCTAAACACATGCAGTAGGTGGATTGGACTCTCTAAATTAGCCGTAGGGACAGTGTGTGCACAAGTGAGTGGAGCAAATGAACTACTGCTGCAGGGCTAGCCACCCAGCAATGAAATCCTTGGCTCAAGATGATTGTCACTGTGGAAGTGATACTCTGATGCCATGTGCAAAAGGGGTTGAAGATGGATGGATGGATGGATGGATGGATGGATGGATGGATGGATGGATGGATGGATGGATGGCTATGTAACTTAATGGCTAGGGGGGCTAGATTCCCAAGAACTGCTCTCAGTGCAAGTGACTTAGTTTGGTGTAAGGTCAATCTGTAAACCGGCTTACACCAGGGACTAGATTCCAAAAGACCTGTTCTTTGTAAGTTGTAACTTACAGTGAGAGCAGGTCTTTTGGAATTGGGCCCAGGGTATGAAGAGTTGGATAAGAAAACCGTTTGTTCAAGTCCTGCATTGGACACTGGCAAGTATTATAGCAGTTTCTTTAGTCTGGCAGGTGGAACAGAGGATTAAGACTATGAGTTGTTAATGAACAGGGTTTGCTTTCCTCAGTCTTCATTTGCTGACTGTGTGACCCTGTGCAAGTCACTTAACAAGACAGTGCTTTGGGGGCAATTAGGAATTTGGGCTAGGCTCCTCAATGGCTTCCTGAACTACATGGCTAATAACTGCCTGTGAATTGGGTCTATATTATAAACCCGAATGCTTACTTTATCGAATCCCTAAACGTCGACCCCTCCTCATCAAACCGCATAAACACAGAACGCCCTAAACCGCAAAATTCAAAATGTCGAACTATCATACTTGTCCCACCCCACTGCCCACTACATACTACCTACACAAACAAACTAAATAAACCACATACATACATACACTAACCAAAACCCTACTTCTAGCCATAAACTAAACCCTACTTCTAACCCTACACTAAGTCTTACATATACCACCATGTATGCACTTAACCCACACCCTAACCCAACCCTAAGGTCCGTAACTATCACACACTTACCTTAAAAAGCTAAACCCAAACAAACTAAATGATCCACACACATACACTTAACAAACCCCTACACTAACTCTAACATACATTACCATCTATGCACTTACCTTAACCCGCACCCTAACCCTAAGGTCCATAACTATCACATACTTACCTTACGGAGCTATACCGCAGAAGGCCAACCATGACGACTCCATGCTTCCGGTTTCACTCTTCTGGACATTCGATGTTTTCATGTTTCGATAAGGACAGGTCGACGTTCAGTGATTCGACAAGGTAAGCGTTCGGGTTTGTAATATAGACCCTGTGAATCTGTAATTTGTCTTTGCTGTTCCATCAAAACATGCTGAACACATGCTGAGGCAATTCTGCTTATCAAAAGGGGGGAATTTAAGAACACAGAAAATATATACCTATATACATTATGAATATTTTATCAAGGGAAATAAAAAATATTACATTTTATAAAATTACTAGGTCTCTAGTGGATCTGACAAATATCAATCTATTCCAATATGGGTGTGTCAGATTAATGTTATACATAAAAAAATCAGCTAACATCTTTGAAATGGTATCAAAACATCATTATTTGGGCTTGCCCAAAGATTTGGGTGTCTAACAAATAATGGTATTTTTGAAAAATGAGGAGAGAGAGCGCATAGAGGAAGGGAGGTCAGGAAAACGGATTGATATTAATACATTTTTGAAGTTCTAGCCAGTGAAAATTTTGATTTTGTGGAGTAAGTGTTATTTGCACACAAGCACAGGAAAAATATTCAGTTAGAGAAAGAGTAAAAATAAGAAAATGAAAATTTAAAAAGCACTTCCCCTAAACTTAAAAAGAAGAAAAAGTAACAATTTCAGAGTACTTTCAGTAAATATGAAGAGTATTATTAACACTGTAAGAAGAACAGGGATAATGTAATGGTATGCTAAATGTGAAGTGGATATTATTCTGTTAGATGATGTAAGATTCCTGACAAGTGAAGAAAGACTAGAAACAAAAAATTGTGGTGTGGAAATATAATGTGGACTTTAGGAAGTGAACATGGTTCTAGAGTGTCTCTGTTGTGTAAAGAAACAGTGACAAGACTAAATGTAATGTTGGCAAAGATGGGAAGGTAAATGTGGTGGATGTGAGGTGAAGAAAACATGTTTATAGATTTATAGATTATATACATATACATATGCATATACATATGCATATACATATACATATACATATACATATGCATATACATATACATATGCATATACAACTAGCAAGGCAAGAGAGAATCTGTTTCATCAAACATTAGACTATATAGTAGTTAACTTTAAAATTGCAATTACAGGGGACTTTAATTGTTATTTAAGGGGAAAGTGTAAAAAAAAAAGGGAAACATATACAAATAGAAAAACTGATAATGTAGTAAATTAGCTTTGTGAAACAAAGGGGGAATTGGATCTGAAACTGATTATTTTATATTATCAGAAGGCTTCGATGATACAGTCATGATGCGTTTTTCAATCCATTTAGCAATATGAATGGAAGAAGGGAGTATTTTAACACAGGAAAGGGAATAAAAATGATAAATGAGAAATTATGGAATGAAATTAGAGAGTAGGAAGCATTTCAGTTTTGGAAGGCTCGTATAACTACAAAGAACGTCTATAAAACTGATCTGAATGGTGGATTGGATTAAAAAAGAAGTATAAAAAGAGCTTTTTTCAATGCCTGCATGATGTAAGAAAGGAAGAGAAAGTGAAGCATCAGAAATGTGTAGAAATGTATTAAAGAATTAATAACAGAAGGGAGTATTATGATAGGGAAAAGAAATATCTAAAAGAAATCAAGAAAAAATAAAGCATTACTGCTTAGGCAGAGATATTAGGACAGATTCATAACGGTTACCACAAAGAATACACTTTCTGAATTCATGAACAGTCCTACCACAATGCTTGTGATGTACATTCACTCAGAAAGGTTACATGTAGTGTATACTTTATGGTAACTTTCATGAATATGTCCTATTATTTACAGGGGAGAAGGGAGGAAATATATGAATAGTTGGGTAAAATAGTAAAGGAGGATATTAGTATAATAAGGGAAATGAAAAATGTAAAATGAGAGGTAAAACGAACACAAGATAAGACTGTGACTATTGTAGTACAACATGTGGAAAGTATGTATAAGAGTAAACGAAGGAAAATAAGAGAGAATGAAAAGTAAAAATTTCCAGAATGAGTCAAGGAAGAAACTGAAAAAGACATTGCTATTAGTGAATTGGATGAAATACTTCAGAAATAAATAGTGATTCAGTATCAGGCCTAGATGATATAGGGTATGGAATGTACAATAAATTAATGGATTGGTAAAGAGAGCACCTTGTAAATCTACTGAATGAATGGTTGAAGGAAGGGTTTGTTTATGAGGAGTTATGTAGTGGTATATTCAAATGTATATGAAAGAAAGATGAAAAGGATAAAATAAAAAAATGGAGACCCATCACATTAAATAATGCAAGTTATAACATTTTTATGAGAATAACACACAGTAAAATAGAAATAAGGATGAGGGATATTATGGACGAAAGTATGTATAGTATAGAAGGGAAGGGGTGTCAAGAATTATTATTGTTTGTGAGAGAAATTGTGGATGATATCATAAGTAGAATGGAGGATGTGAAACTTATGAAAGGTGATATTAGCAAGGCATTTAATAAAGTAGGGTGTGATGTTTTAAGGGATGTTATGGAGAGGTATGTAGTAGGCAAGGGAATCAGGAGTCAGCTTATCAAAATAATAAATGAGAGTGTTAGGAAATGGGTATCTGAGTGAAAAAAATATAATAAGACAAGGATGTCCCATGAGTGCAATATTGTTTCCATTGGTGATGAATATGATAGTGAGTGAATTAGCATATAAAATTAAATATGCTGGGTCTATATCAGAACATTGAAGTTTTAAAACTTCGAATGTTCTAATATCGACCCATTTTAATCAAACGCTAAAAATAGTGAATCTGCAGAACACCAAATTCTTTCCTAGGGAAAGAATTCAGTTGGCCGGTTCTGTGGCTTCACTATTTTCAGCACTGTGGTGGAGATTTACGAGTCGGATTCAGGTAAGTGTGCGATTGTGTGGTTGTTAGGATTAGGGCACGGGTTAGGTGAGTTAGGGTTAGGTGAGTTAGGGTTAGGGCACAGGTTAGGTGAATTAGGTTTAGGGGTGGGTTAAGTGAGTTAGGGTTAGGGCGCGGGTTAGGTGAGTGTGTGATAGTGATGGACCTTAGGGTTAGGGTTTGGGTTAAGGTTAGTGGATAGATAGCAGTGTATGTATAGTCTAGTGTAGGGTTATTTGTAGGATTATAAGTGTATGTGTCTGTGTATTGATGTTTTTTAGATGTGCTTGTGTTGTGTATATGTGTTTCGGAATAGCAAATTTTTTCCCAAGGAAAAAATTTGCTGTTCTGAATGTTCGATATTATGTGGTTTAGATATTTTAGGTTTGATGAAATAGCGTTTGCTATTTTCATCTTTTGATAATGTGATACAAACGCAATATGCTAACTATATGATGCAAAAAAGTAGTGATTCCAGTAGTTTTTACATATGCAGATGATATAGTTATAGTTGGTAAGAAGAAAATATAGATAGGGTAAGTGTTGGTTTGTCTGAATGGATGTTTGAAGGAATTAGGAATGATCATGAACAAAGATAAAAGAAAGGGTTGGGGTGGTCTGACAAAAATTGGGGGGTGTTTTTCCAATGAATGAACTGTCTTTGCTAGGGATACAATTTGGGAAAATGATGTAGTTATGATACAATGGGAGGATTTGATGAAATAAATATGTCTTCTGTGGAGAATGTAGAGATTAGCATTTAGGAAAAAGGTTTATTGGGTGAATTCTAAATTAATGGGAAAGCAGCATATATGTCAAATGTTTATATGATCCCAGAAAAACAAGAAAATTACATTTTGCAGTTAGTGTCTTCTTTCATATGGGGTTCAGGATTAAATCCATTGAAAAAAGATGTGTTGTATATAAGTGAAGATGAACAGGGATTGGAGATGCTAAATCCAGTTGTTTGTTTGGCTTTTTTAAACTTGTATAAAGTTGGTAAAAGAAGAGAATGAGAAAGTAATAAAAAGAATGTTAAATATAAGTACAACAATTTCTGGGAGATGATAAATTAAAATTATCAAGAAAAATACTAACATGGAAACTAAATATTGATTATAAGATAACAGTAGAAAGATGTGGTATAATAATGTGATGAAACAATATTATTATGCAACTCTATGGGAAAATTTACCAGAATAAGTGCATGAAGACATTAAACTAAGGAAAAAGTGGTGTATGAATATAAGTCTTTTTTTAATGTAAAAGAGTCACTAAACTCTGAAAAAATGTTTGTGAATAAAAACTTTTTAAAAATATTAATGACATGAACAATTTAGAAATTAATATGGTTATGTAAGGATGGTATATGAATAAGAAGAAAGAATATGTGAGAAGTGTAGACAATTTATTTTATCTAATATAGGTTATTTGGAATGAAAGATTGAATGAAATTGTGTTTAATGGGAAATGGATTTTGAAAGATATATTGGGAAAAATTAGATTATGGTTGTGGAAGAAGTGGGAGGTCAATTACTGAAGAATAGCAATGAGGATATGAAAACATTATAAATATTAAAAAATAGAAATGTGTACATATGTGCCTGTAAATATGTACATTTTGTCAATATGTGAATAATGTTTTTATACTGTGCTAAATAAATGACCCGTAGTCTTTTCAATAGGTGTTATGGGATCTTTTGCATCCACCTGAGCTTCCAACAACTTATGCAGATGGGACGTCAATTTAATGTGTCAGGAGTGCAGCAACCCCCCCCCCCCCCATGTTGCATTGCAGTGTCAACAGTCCATCTACCTGGCATGGGAATAGAACTGACAGCGTTCTGTAGAGGCAAGAGTGCTGCTGTGCCACTGACACGGATTGATGTATCACAAAGTTGTTTTTTTAAAAGCTTCTCTTGCAATGGAACAATTGCTGTTATTGGCATCCTTTGGGACCCATTTCTCTTTAATCTTTTTTGCTCAATTTTCCTGTTATCCCATATGAAGACCATTTAACATGCTTATGATTGCATGACAGGGGCAATATCTTATTTCTCTTTTCCATACACATAGTATAAGTGTACCAGAAACATATTGCGTTTGATCTGATTCAAATCAAATTGAATGTAATATTTTTTAAAAATGTATTACATAGTAGCCTCAAAAGTTCTACCAGTGACTATGATTTGGTAGTTGTCCACTTAAAATATTCTGCATAAACTGATTTAGGAAATTTGTTTGCAGATACTTTTTCATTTGATGTTCATTGTAGCTTAACAGTTAAGCAATTTATAATAACCTCCATCATGTTATGAAAAATGTAGTTAGCAAAACAGTTGATTACTTGGGCATTGTACATTTTTCTTATGAGATCTGTAACAAGATTCTTAATTCATCTGTACTATTAAGCATTAATTTATTTTGATTTCTTTTCATATGCCCACTTATTTCCTTAAAAGTTACATTCTTCAGTATTGCAGTCTTTAAGAATTTTTGTACTCCAAAAAAAGAAAAGCATGATGAAAAATGAAAATAATCTGGTATAAAGCTTTACTTATTTGTATGCAAAGTTTTAAAATACCTACCCTTTTAAACTTTGTTCTGAGAAGTCTGTTTTGCAAAACAAAAAGTGTTCTGCAGAACTCCCAGAATGTTAATGAACACACATTTTACTAAACCAGATAAGGGGGATAGGTACAGGGAAACATTTTGCAAGAGTCTTTGGCAGGGGGCAAGTCCCCGTGCACCCCCTATACCTGGACTATAGATATGGAGCTGAATTCATACACCTCACAGTAACCTTTTGGAATTCAAAGACAGTCTTAACATGGTGGTTTTGCATGAAGACACAACACCACTGTAGGCAGACTCTGCAGCCATGCTGCATGCTAATGCAGTGAGAGGCATATGTGCTCTCCCTCAGAACTGCCTGCAGCAAGGCATTTATGCTGTCATATGATTCAAGGAATCACTTAGATGCCTAGTTACTCCTGGGCCCTCAAGGGAATTGAACTCAGCCAAAAGCCCATGTTCATCCATCATAGGTTCATCGGTTCATACTAGGCTATCTGCCCTAGGGCATTTATAAGCCTAGCCAGAGTGTGTTTGGCTTTCGCCACCCATTTTAAATTAATTTTGCTATGCCCTTTTTCGAGGTTAGTATACTGTGCCTCTGTCTAACAGTGACACAGAAGTGATACCCGGGGTAAACCTACAATCTCCCATCCACTCATCAAGATTCCTCTTGAAGAGAGTCAATGAGGGACTCTGCCTAACCTGGACTGGGATTTTATTCCAGAGTGAAGGGAGCCTCTGGGTTATGAATCTGTCCCTCCAGCATGTCCTATTTATTTCAGTGCCGAGGTTCAAGTCTCTCCAGCGCATAGCTCGATGGGATTTGGATTTTCTGAGGTGCAACATGTCCATTAATTCCGGGTTGGACATGGCTTTATACGTCAGGCACAGATTGCCTCTGAGCAGGCAGTATGCCACTGAGTAGAGCTGGAGTTTCTTTAACCGGGCAGCATATGGCATCTGTTTGAGCCCTTTGATCCTCTTGGTGAGGTACTTTTGGGGTCTTTCCAGTTGCTGCAGGTGTCTGGTAAGGTACATCCCAATAGGGGCATTGTACTCAATTATGGGCCTGATGAGGGATGAGTAAAGAGGCACGATGACCTCCCCTGATCTAGATGTGAATCCCTTCATGATTAGGTGGGCTATATAAAATGTTTTTCTAACCACTTTGGCCACGTGGTTGTCAAATGAGAGAATGCTATCAACTTGGGTCCCCAGGTCCCTAATTACTTCTTCTGTACTTAATGGATTACCACCTATGTGGTAATTTGTGGGCACTTTGTTTTTGCCAAAGGGGATGACTATACACTTTTTGTCATTTAGCTTGAGGCCATGGCTCTGGCACCAGTTGTCTGTTTCCATGAGGCCCTTTTGGAGGATGCTTGTGTCGGCTGGAGAGTCAATTATGGCGCCCAGTTTGCAGTCATCTGCGAACTTGGTCAGCCACAGTCCTTCCGTGTTGGCCTATACCTCCGAGAAATATATACCGAACAAGAGAGGTCTCAGGACTGAGCCTTGTGGGATGCCACTTGTAACTGGTTTGGAGTCTGACATGGCTCCAGCAATTCTAACCATGTGGGTTCTGTCCATGAGCCAGTTTGCAATCCATCTAGTGACACAGGGGTTTATATTTAAGCTGGTGAGCTTATCTATAATGCCCGAGTAGGGTATTGTATTGAAGGCTTTTGCGAGGTCCAGGTAGGCTGTGTGGACCACCTTCCCCTCGTCAATGGCCTTGGTGACTGTTTCAAAGAAATCAACCAGGTTTAAGAGGCAGGATCTGCCCTTAACAAAGCCAAGCTGGGTAGGATACAGTGTCTGTAGGTCCCCAATATCTTTATTTATGAGGTCCATGATGATCCTTTCCATAGCTTTGCAGACTAAGCTAGTCAGGCTTATGGGGCGATAGTTTCCAGGATCCGTTGAGGCACCACCTTTGTGGAGAGGGACCACTTTTGCTGTACACCACTCTTTGAGTACATATCCTGTAGTAAGGCTGAGATTGAACAGTAGTTTTATGTTTGGGTTTAGCTCTTCTTAGAGTTCATGTAGGACACAGCCTGGGACACTGTCTGGTCCCATTGTTGCTGTGTTTTTTGCTTTGGAGAGGTCTGCTCTTACCTGAGCATCTGAGATGTCAGGGGGCAGCACTCTGCTGGGATAGATATTTGTCCTTTTGGTGGGGAGGGGGGGAGAAGTTTGCGCTGAACCTGTCAGCTAGGATGTTGGCAATGTCTGTGGGTTCAGTGTATTTTTTGTCATTTTGGACTAATTCTGAGCATATCTGGGAATTCCCACCCAGGTTCCTAACATAACTAAAGAAAGCCTTGTGATTATCCTTAGTGTCCTGTGCAATTTTTCTCTCGAAGCTGGCCGTAGGTTTTTGCTAATACTGATCAGAGATGCCTTCCCTTTTTGGGATTTCTGGGTTTTTGGGATCATGGTAGACACTACTTTCTGATGAAGTCTCTTCGCAGATGAAAGTGTTTCACCCAGGCTTCAAAGAATAAAGTTCTAGTTTAACTTTTCAAGAAGTCTGTGGAAAATTATTTCATTATTTAGCTGGAAGTATTTTTGAATTTAGTTAATTATTTAGCCTAAAGTATTTTTGAATTTAGTTAATTATTTAGCTGGAAGCATTTTTGAACTATCTTTTAAGAAGCACAAGTGCATCTACCTTCAGATCAACAGGGTAATTCACACCCACTCACACTCTCTAAGATGACCTCTCTGGTTCATTTTAGTTATTCCTGGGTCCAAGACCCCAAGGGAATAGGAAACTCGACTTCCTTACCAGTGGAGACCTATTTCCTCAGTTATTACACTGGTAGGAAACATTTATCTGTCTATCCAAGGTGAATAATCTAGCCATCTTAAGATGCACATCAGTGCATGAGAAACTGAAATATATGCAGTTACATTTATACTAGGGTTAAAAAGAAAAGAGTAACTAGACATTTATAGGTTCATAAGTAGGTACTAGCTATCTGTCCGAAGGCATTTATAAGCCTAGCCAGAATGTGTTGGCTTTCACCGCCCCCTTACATTAGTTCCCTGTGCCTCTGTCCAGCAGAGCCACTGAAGTGATCCCTGGGGTAAACTTTCTGTTTCCCATCCACTCATCAAGGTTTCTCTTGAAGAGTGTTAGTGAGGAGCTATGCCTAATGTAGATTGCAATCTAGTTCCAAAGCATGGGAAGTCTCTGGGACAGGAATCTATCCCTCCAGCATATCCTATTTATTGTTGGGGTGAGGTTTAGATCCCTAGGGCATGTGGCTTGAGGGGATAAGGTTTTCTTTAGGTGGAGCATGCCCATCAATACTGGGTTGGACATGGCCTTGTATGTCAGGCAGAGATCACCTCTGACTAGGTGGTATGCAACTGAGTACAGCTGGAGTCTCTTCAGGCAAGCTGCATAGGGCATCTGTTTGAGGCCAGTGATCCTCTTGGTGAGGTACTTCTGTGGTCTTTCCAGCTGTTGCAGGTGTCTTGTGAGGTACATCCCAGATGGGGTGTTGTACTCTATGATGGGTCTGATGAGTGATGAGTAGAGGGGCACAATGACCTCTTTTGATCTGGATGCAAACCCTTTTGTAATTAGGTGGGCCACATAGAAGGATTTTCTAACCACTTTGGCAATGTGATTATCAAAGGAGAGATTACTATCTACTTGGGTCCCCAGATCCCTTATTGCATTTTCTGTATTTAGGGGACTACCACTTTTGTGGTAGTTTGTGGGTACTCTGTTTTTTCCAAATGATGGAATAAAAAAAAAGGAATGACTATGCACTTTTTGTTATTTAGCTTGAGGCCATGATTTTGACACCAGGTATCTGTCTCAGTGAGACCCTTTTGGAGGATGTCTGTGTCAGCCGGAGAGTCAACTATAGCCCCTAGTTTGCAGTCATTTGCAAACTTGGTCAGCCATAGTCCTCCTGTGCCTGTACCTCTGAGAAGTATATGCCGAACAGGAGAGGTCCTAGGACTGAGCCCTGTGGAATGCCACTTGTAACTGGTTTAGAGTCGGACCTAGCTCCCACAACTCTCACCATGTGGGTTCTGTCTATGAGCCAGTTGGCAACCCATGTTGTGATGTAGGGGTTTATGTTCAGGCTGGTGAGCTTGTCTATAATACCAGAATGGGGAATGGTGTCGAAGGCCTTTGCGAGGTCTGGGTAGGCTGTGTGTACCACCTTTCCCTCGTCTATAGCCTTGGGAACAATCTCAAAGAAGTCCACCAGGTTTAGGAGGCACAATATGCCCTTAACAAAGCTGAACTGGGTAGGGTCCAGTGTTTGGAGGTTTCCAGTGTCTCTGCTAATGAGTTCCATGATGATGTGCTTCATAGCCTTGCAGACCAAACTAGTAAGGCTTATAGGGCGATAGTTCCTGGAGTCTGTTGTGGCTCCACCTTTGTGGAGTGGAATAACTGTTGCTGTGCGCCACTCTATGGGTATGTAGCCTGTGGAGAGGCTGAGTTTGAACAGTGTGTTTAGGTGAGGGGTTAGTTCATCTTTGAGCTTGTGTAGGATGCAGCCTGGGACACCATTTGGTCCCATTGATGCTGTGTTTTTGGCTTTGGAGAGGGCTGTTTTAACCTGCGTGTCTGTGATTTCAGAGGCTCTACATTCTTCTGGTATGGTTATGGGCACTTTTGGGAGTGAGAGGGGGTGACGTTTGCACTGAATTTGTCTGCCAGAATGTTGGCGGTATCGGTTGGTTCAGTGCATTTTGTGCTATTCTGCACTAACTCCGAGCAGATCTGAGCATTGTCACTTAGATTCCTGACATAGCTAAAGAATGCCTTGTGGTTATCTTTGGAGTCCTTGGCAATTTTTCTTTCGAAGCTCGCCGTGGATGATTTTATGAGGGATCGTAGTTTCTTGCTGATACTGATCAGGGATGTCTTCCCTTCTTGGGATTTTACTCTTTTCTGTACTAGTTTCCTCCTTCTATTGTATAGCTTGTTTATGGTCTGTCTTTCGGCTTTTCCCGGTTAGCGGTCGCCACAGCGGAACTCCGGTCTGCTAAATGATTGGCAGTAGATTTTTATGTGCTGGCTTGCCGGGCCTAACGCACAACCTTCAACGAAGGAACACCCATTCACGCATGTTGACACACAGAAGATGCTCTAACTGAGAATCGAACGTGCAACGTCTAACTGTGAGGCGACAACACTATCGCAGCACCACTCCCGCACTCATAATGCAATAATTAAATACCCGTCTCTTCTCCCTTATGCCCCTAGCTTGTCCTTTGCTCTTTAACTTTACATTAACATTTATGATCTCAGCTCCTACTTCTGATTTGCATTGACACTGTCCTAAGTTGTGAGTGGGTAACTCTACCATGTAAGGTTTAACACTTAATTACATTGTTGCTTTTCTTTCACTCTAGAATAAAGCATTTTCCTACATACTTTACCTAGAAAACTCCCATTAGCAATTGTTTTGTTAATGTTGCATAAGTTGGGTCACATAGATGATATGCTGTGTATTATTAAAAAATGCATTTGTTGTATGAATATAAAGCATATTATTTGACTTAGGGCTGTGTTCTCTGTTTCATCTTAAAGCTCTGATATGTTTTTGTAGAGTCTGTATTCCCTCCTTATATTTATGTGCATTTTCTCTGAGTACTGTGGTTTCCTCATATATCTCAAAGAAATGTTGTAGTCAGATTGGTGACTCAGAATTGTCTGTAGATATGTGCCTGTGGTAGGTGCATGATATGGATGAAACTTCTGGCAATCTAATTCTGAAGATGATGGCAGCTGCTATAGAGTGAGATGCGAGACAATAGCACTGGACGAATGACTGAGAAAGATGAGTCTTTATTATCTCAAGAAACTTTACCAGTTAACAAATGTTAAATAAAAATAAATAAATAAGAAATAAATATAATATAATAAAGGTTATTTATGAAAGACATCAACAGGTTATGATATAAGGACATCTATTGGCTGCAACAAACAAATAAATAAACTAAACTGAATCATTTTGCTTAATATCTTAACCACCTTCTTGGGGACATAACAACATTCTTAAAGACTGTTGTGTTGCAGAAACTAAGTTTAAATGAAAATGTTAAGAACAAAAGTCTAAAGACAGATTGATGGGAGATGCAATTTTAAATGGTTGATGCATTTCCTAAGGGCCTTAATAAAGATTTAAACTAGAAAGTATTGATAAGATGCTAAATTACTGTATTTATGTTGCTATAATTTCATGTGAATAAGTAACTACAACCTTCTGCCTCATAATAAAGAAAAGCAGTTATGATTTTAACTTGGAAACCCCAAGAAAAGGCTTATTAAAGCACTAGTAGAAACTCATGTCTAGAATATATACTGAATTATTAAGTTAATTTAACTTTTTGTTGTTGTTGCTGAGTATATCAATGTGATGAGAGCACAATGGCATACAAGGTTGAATGCCAGGGTTTTCATGGTTCAGACAGGTGACAAAGCAACACAGTGATTCCTGTACTGTAGGCAGCCTGGATATGATATTACTTGCATCAAAGTTTATAAAAGATGAGCCTTTTTGTAGTAGAAGCATGTAGAGGAAAAAAGGGCTTATGTTCCTCATTAGCAACAAGGACGCACCAAAACCCTCTTGTCCATCTAGAGGTTATGACCCTGAAGAGGAGAATAGTGGTGCGCTGCCATGAATGGGCAAGAGAAGCCCTGGTATCGTCTTGTGCTTATCGGAAGGGCAGAGAAACGTTTAGTTAGGCTAGGTACAAGTAATCTGGTCTATATCTAATGGCTGAGGAGGGATCCTAGCACAATAAACCTATGAGAAAAAACGAGGAGGACAGACATGATAACGGAAGAGGAATTTCTGATATATGTTCTGTATCTTTAAATGTTAGGGGGCTAAAATGCTTTGCATTTGCTGTAATACAGAAAAGTTCCAAAGGCATCAGTTATAGTACCGACCACATGGAGTCTGGACTACATATATTTTATCTGTATTGTTGATTAAGCCTCCTGATATGTGTCAAAGAGTAGTAAAACATCTGTCTATGAACCTATAAATAAATAGGACATGCTGGAGGGACAGATTCATAACCCAGAGGCTCCCTTCACTCTGGAATAAAATCCCAGTCCAGGTTAGGCAGAGTCTCTCATTGACTCTCTTCAAGAGGAATCTTGATGAGTGGATGGGAGATTGTAGGTTTACCCCGGGTATCACTTCTGTGTCACTGTTAGACAGAGGCACAGTATACTAACCTCGAAAAAGGGCATAGCAAAATAAATTTAAAATGGGTGGCGAAAGCCAAACACAATCTGGCTAGGCTTATAAATGCCCTAGGGCAGATAGCCTAGTATGAACCTATGAACCTATGAACCTATGAACAATTATAAAGAAATACATATCTGTAGTAATGAACAAATATGTTTGCTTTCACCGGTCAAAGTGTTCGATATTGCAGATGTATTATTTTCACTGAAAATATGGGTATGTGCCATCCTGGAACATTTGTGTTGCAAGAAGGAAGCCTGGCTGAAAACTGAAAGTTTTGGATCCAGGAATGTGATGTATCCTCACTCCAATGCATTAGCTGAAAAGTCTGAAGATAGTTAGAGTGGCGCAAACCTGCATGTCTTTGCAGAAGAAGCCATAAAGGTATTTCAACTAATTTTCTTTTCTTGACAAACAGAAAGACAAAATAGCAATACTTAGCAATAAATTTAGTAATACTACCAGTCCAGAAAGAATTTTGCAATTATTAGAGATTTCCTCTTCAGAAGTGTACAAGGTCCTGCAAGGTCTTTAGAATCAGATGTTAACAAGGTGAGGAAGAGAGACAAAGTCTGTAAGTTAGAGTGCATGATTCCCAGAAAAGAGAATCATTTTTGGTACAAGCAATGCTGAAAAAATCTGTACTATCCAAAAACCTGGAGACCAGGATCCAGTTTGTGTGGATTGGATCCTGACATTCTGCTTTTTGGATATTACAGTTTGTGTGGAGCCTTGTTTTCATTGTTTTCTGTATGGAGGGGACTGAGGCCACAGATTCACCTTTACTGACTTCACTTGCTCAAGCTCTTCAAATCCTTAACTCGACAGTGGTGAATCTGGCCAGTCGAGCTGAAAAGATGACCCAACAAGCCAGTTCTTTACCTTTATTGGCTAATTCTTCATGTCCGGGCCAGAATGGAACAGGAAACAGCATCTCTATAGACTTCTCTGATGGTTTCAACATCAGTGGCATTACACCAGCTCAAAGAGAAAGACAAGTGGATTCCAGACAATCAGGGAGGCTGGATTAGCATATTAATTCGAATACAGGAACTGAGAAGGTGGGAACTTCCTACAATGGCTGCAATATACTATCACAATGGCTAGAGGGAGAAAAAAATGGCAAGGGGAATCTAGACAACGACCAGCACAAAATCATGGGACTCTAAATGAACAAATCTTTAAACCTGAAAAACTAACCACGGACTATCGGAAGCTGCAGCTGGAAAGCAGCTATCTGAGAGAATGTGTGAGTACAGAACGTATTCCTAAGGACCTTCAGCTCTGGAAGTTCCCTATAGGGCTGGTAAGAGACTCTCTTCTACACTTGGAACTGCTTGAACTTTTTAACAAAAATGGCTGTGAACTGTTAAACTGTTTAATAAGGGACAATGACCGCAAAATGGTTGATTTACTTAGCAAAATCAACATAATGGATAAAATATCCAAACTGACTTATTTGAAAGCAAAAAGTCTGATTATTTTAATATGTTTGTAAAAACTGATAGTACTATGGCTGAATTAAAACAAAGGAAAATTAGTAAACTTAGAAAGGATGAAAGAGAATATGAGGAACACAGGGCATATCCGCCACCTCCTATGGGGTAGGAAAGTGGTAATAGAGAAACAGGGTATGATGCACCTAGTACTAACAATAATAATAATGCTGTGAACAATGATAATATCCCAGACCCTTTAGAATACCCCCCTCAGGAGGTCAGAGAGATTAAGGAACCAGAGAGGGGGGTTACTTATTACAACTACAACCAATACCCCACATGCATGAAGGGGAAATGGAGAGGGAGAGGGAACAGATACTGAACCCCAAATCTAACTGTAATTTGGTTGTACTACAGAATGGTGGAGGCCATTTCAAAGTATATAACTACAGCAGTTTTGAATTTAATGGTCAAGTAGCAGACCTGTTTGAAAAAGGTTTGACGTTTGTACCTGATAAAAAAGCTTCATTAGATCAGACCATAATTGATTTAAAACTTTTTACCAGGAAGTTGAATTTTTAATTTTTATTCAAGGGAACTAGCAATAACATTCCTGAGTATACCACTCATAAAAAAACAAGTATTTTCAACCCAACTTTGCATCCTTCAGTATTAACTTTTGAAAAACTATGCAAAAAAGATATCAGGGAATTGTTCAACAGGGACAGGGGGAGACAATGTAACAATGTGAACACAGTGGAAAGGTCACTATTAAGAGAAATTTGTGACAATACTGAAATAAGGGTTATGAAACCCAACAAAGGCGGTGGCCTGGTTATCATGAACTATAATTCCTACATAAATAAAATGTTTACCCTATTATATGGTGATACCAACTGTGAAGTTAGTTTGAATGAGAAGAAAGTTTGCTATAGCAAGGTGGATGTTATGCTGGAAGAATTGCTCATGAACCAACAAATCCACCCGGAGGAGCATCAGTATTTGTGAGTTAAACATCCTAAAATACCTACAATATTTGGTGTCCCCAAGTTACACAAAGATCTAGCTGACCCCCCATTTAGATCCATAGTGGATGCTCGGGCATCTAAAACATTTCCCATTGCTAAATACATTGACAGCAAATTAAAAAATATTTTGAAGGACTGCCCTTGGATACTTAAAGTCTCCTGGGATTTTCTGTCTAAAATCAAGAAAGATATGTATACTGATAATCTGATCTTTATCACAATTGATGTTCGGGACTTATTCTCTATCATACCCCATGACACAGATATTGATTGGTTTTACCAATATCTTTGCCAGTACACTATCTTAACAATTAGAACACTTATGGAACTAGTCTTAGATACCAACATTATTACCTTCGAACAGCAGTTATTTAAACAAGTTAAGGGGGTAGCAATGGGGGCAGCCTGCGCCCCCATCTTTGCGAACATAGTACTGGCATTTTGGGAAAAAGATATTATTTTTAATTGTTCTTACGCTAACTCATGGATATTTTACTGTCATTACCTAGATGATATCATTTTGTGGAACAATGATATGACAGAACTAGAAGGCTTTCTTGAATTCCTGAACACCAGCACAGATTTTCTTGAATTTACACATTCTATTAGTGTTACAGAGGTGAATTATTTAGACAGTATCATCAAGAAAGATGTGGTCAATAAACATTTCACCGCCACTATTTTCCGCAAACCCACCTACCCTAATAGCCTCCTACATTTTGATAGTTACCACCCCCTGCACCAAAAGAAGGCTTTAGTAAAAGGACAGGGGGTACGGCTTGCCAGGATGATATCTGAATACGATCAATTTATAGAGCAAATTGAGACCCTTAAAGGGATGTTACTACACAGAGGTTATCCAGATAATTATTTAAACAACATCCTTCATGAGGTAATAAACAAGAGAGCTACTGGTTATTTTTTCCCCTTCTTGGTACAGGGGAAGGGTTATCAAACAAGGAAAATCAAGAGACTAAGACTTTCTATAAAAATCTGCTATTTTCAAGTTTAATCAGCATTTTACAGTATCAGGAATATTATTGAACATAACTGGAACGTTTTTAGAATTGATGCAGAACAGGCACAGTTGTTAGGCCCTGTTCCCAACATTGTATATAAAAAGGAATGTAGCATCAAAAATATGTTGGAAAGACAAAAATGTAATCCTGATATAGGGGCAGGGATGATTAAATGCTGCTATTGCCAACAATGCCAATATATCATTGAAGCCAAGAAGATTTGTATTCCCAATTATGGGAAACACACTATACGAGGGAAAGTCTCCTGCAGCAGTAAAGGAGTGGTGTACCTTGTCCTATGTACCCAATGTCCAAGTTTTTACATTGGTAAAACTAAAAATGCATTTAGAAGTAGAATTTACCAACACTACTATGACATCAGTAGGAAAGATGTTAAAAATACATTAGCAGAACATATAGTAACCAATGAAGGACATGGGTTCAGATGCATTATTACTGAGCAGGTTAGGATGGGTGAAAGAGGTGGGCCACTCAATGATTACCTAGAAATGGCTGAGCTTAGATGGCAAATTAGGATGAATGCATCTAAAGCACTGGGTTTAAATAGTGCAGTATCCATCAGCTCTGTTCTCAGGCTCAAGGCACAATTTCTTATATGACAGTCATCGATACCTACTATTAGGGAGGATGCTAATAAACAACAAATACTTTCATATGCATAAATATTGACATCTGTTGCTTTGATTATTTTTAACTTATTATAGGATATATTTAATTGTCAAGTATCTTTTATATGTTTTTAATCGCATTTTTTTCTTTTTTACTGTGAATGCAATATATATATGTGTGTTGCTCTTTAATGTTTCTATGTCATTTCAGGACATTATTTTATTAATTAGTTAATGATGACTAATTTGTTGGAATAGCATATATAAGGCTGATGGGTAATATGCTGTGTTATTCTGAAGAAATTTCTATTCAAGAGACGAAAGCGCTCAATAAACGTTTGTGTGGATTGGATCCTGGTCTCCTGCTTTTTGGATATTACAGTTTGTGTGGAGCCTTGTTTTCAATGCTGAAACAATGAGAAGGCTATTAAGACAAACATCTGTAACTTCATCAAAAGATGGGGATGTGTTCACAGCAAGTAAACTTGTTACTGCATAGATAAAATGGTTGAATTATGAAAAGTGTGTGTGCAAAACAAGATGAGAGGCAAATAGTAAGGCAAAACGAGAAATAAAAAACAAAATGAAATGTAAAAGTAATGGATATAAAAGAAAAAGCCATAAAGCAATACACTGAAGCAAAGAGGGAATCTGAGGAAAACACTGCACCATTCAAATTTAGTCTTGCAATAGGTATGTCTATGAGCATGTCAGGAGTAGGCACTGCCCATCCTGCAGAATCTGTGTTTTTTCAAAAACACTAAAATGTACAAAAGCAAAACCAGATCAGTTCTAAAGACTTTACCTGTTGTAAAAATAACTAAACGTACCTTTGTGGGTGCTGTTGAACTGAAAAGCCTCAATAGTGTGAAGTTTGAAAATGTCTCAGATACAGCATGACAGGAGTACAAAACAGATTTGTGGGAAGAAACCCTGTGAGTTAATGAAGAGTTTATGGAATTTGAATCAGATAGTAGAACAGATCATAATACATTTGACAAGACACTTTAAAATCTTGGGTCTATCTGGCAATGAAGAGAGTTGTGTGTACATTGCTAACCTGATTTCACAACTACGTGGAACCATTAGATCAGAAACTGCTGACATGTCAGTACAAAAATTAAGTTTGTTTTTCTTTTTCAAAAATTTACACAAAAAGAAAAGTGTCCTAATATTTTGGGTTATGCCACTTGTAAGAATCTAGGAATCCTAAAAAAATGTGCACTCTAAAGGTAAGTACTTCATGTGCTCGTAAGCGATCACACTGTCATAGACATCTCTGATAGTGATAGACATCTCAGATAGTCATAGACATCTCGGGTAGTGATAGACATCTCAGATAGTCATAGACATCTCGGGTAGTGATAGACATCTCAGATAGTCATAGACATCTCGGGTAGTGATAGACATCTCAGATAGTCATAGAAATCTCGGGTAGTGATAGACATCTCAGATAGTCATAGACATCTCGGGTAGTGATAGACATCTCAGATAGTCATAGACATCTCGGGTAGTGATAGACATCTCAGATAGTCATAGACATCTCGGGTAGTGATAGACATCTCAGATAGTCATAGACATCTCTGGTAGTGATAGACATCTCAGATAGTCATAGACATTTCGGGTAGTGATAGACATCTCAGATAGTCATAGACATCTCGGGTAGTGATAGACATCTCAGATAGCCATAGACATCTCGGGTAGTGATAGACATCTCAGATAGTCATAGACATCTCGGGTAGTGATAGACATCTCAGATAGTCATAGACATCTCCGGTAGTGATAGACATCTCAGATAGTCATAGACATTTCGGGTAGTAATAGACATCTCAGATAGTTATAGACATCTCTGATAGTGATAGACATCTCAGATAGTCATAGACATCTCGGGTAGTGATAGACATCTCAGATAGTCATAGACATCTCGGGTAGTGATAGACATCTCAGATAGTCATAGACATCTCAGGTAGTGATAGACATCTCAGATAGTCATAGACATCTCGGGTAGTGATAGACATCTCAGATAGTCATAGACATCTCGGGTAGTGATAGACATCTCAGATAGTCATAGACATCTCGGGTAGTGATAGACATCTCAGATAGTCATAGACATCTCGGGTAGTGATAGACATCTCAGATAGTCATAGACATTTCGGGTAGTGATAGACATCTCAGATAGTCATA